>NW_008604679.1:136276-141023 GCF_000691845.1 Merops nubicus
TTGCACATAATGTAATTGTATAGGCATGGGATTTGAGGCTGAAACAGTTAAAGATTCACAAGATTTTGGTCCAAACTCATACCATCAGAGTGGGATGTAACAAAGACATCAATACCATTTTTATCTTCAAAGTTTAAAAACATTCCTTGAAAAATATTGACCAAAAATATCATACTTTCACTTCCCTTTCCACAGTGAGAGGATCCTGAGCTCCTTCTGAGGAGTCAGAACAGCATGCACAGCAGCACAGACCACCAGACCCACTAAATAAATAAATAAATAAATAAAATCAGAAATCTTAGCCTTTAGCCACCCAAACCTCAAGCTCCAAATGCCCAAGTCCCTCTTGCTCTCCAATCTTGTAGCTGCAGCATAGGGTACTGCTCTCATATTTGTTTTTTTCCTGCAGACAGAAAATCAAGGACATCAACTTTCTTCTCCTAAACCTCCTCTCTGTTTTTACTACCCTGCTTTAGTGAGGGATACGTTCTTTCCAGGTGTGCCTGCGGCCAGTCACTGTGCTAGCAGGAGCAGAGATGAAAGGCACCTGAACATGCTGGCTCTGAAACCTCCTCTGCCTTTGCAGGGCTAGTTCTCTTCCTTGCACTGTTTGTCTAAAATTGTCTAGAACACAAAGAATGCACAAACCGTGCTGCGGACTAAATGAAAATGGAGAAATATGGAAACCCAGAAACTAAGAATTTGTATGTGTAGCCATAGAATAGAAAGGGAAAAACTGCTTCACATTCACTTCTCCACACCTTCAGAGTGGCTATTTAGCTAAGAGCATTATCTGGTTTCTCAGAGATTAAGCTTTCCTCAGCTCTAGTTGCTATTGCAGCCATAGCAATGTCTGGAAAGGAAACAAGAAATCTAAGTTTCACTTACTGGTTTACCAAGTCTTTTGCAAGCAAACTTTAAGATTAAGCTGTTATTTCATCTTCCTGTGTCTCATACTAAAGAAGAAACAAACTATATCTGCATGTCTTCTGTTCCTTTTGGGATACAGGTGTGTACTATCTCACAACAACCAGTTGTAAAATAGGAAGAACCATGTCTCCTCTTTTGTCTGATCTAAATTAACTCCTTTCCCTCCACTCTGAATCCCTACATAAGGCCAGCATCCGTTTTCATTTTTAATGCAGCTACACTGTTGTGCTGTATATAATTTAATTATTTATTGCCACTATTGAGTATTTCTGTCTTTGTGGGAAGGCTGAAGGAAAAAGGATTTATCATCTCACAGCTTGAATGCAGCCAGCATTTCAACTAGTTTAATAATGTAAAAAAAAAAAAAAAAAGCAAAACAAAAAAATAAAACACCAAAAAAACCCACAAACCTAAAACCATCTGGCACTGCTAAAGTACACCACGAGACTGACTCAGTACTACTAGCTTTTTGTATTCCAGTGGTATTTATAATGCCTATAAAATTTTTTTTTTTTTAAAAAAAAATAGTTCATACAGTAAAAGAGACAAGAGAATCACTTTATTTTCAGAAAAAATACCATTCTAAGTCAATCTCCAGAACTTGTCATGTTTTAGTGATGAGTGACGTGACACTCTCTTCCCAGTACTTTTGCTATCAAGATTACATGTACCATATCCTGAATGCAGCTGGCATGTAACATGCTGTGCAGATAACAGGATTTGTAATTAATGATGAAAATGAATAATGGTCAATGATAACAGTCTGTGTTTTGCCTCATGCTGCCAGAAAAGGCATATGGTACCCTTGCTATTTACTGAAAAACATCTCTCTTACTTGTTCATTCATCTACAAAATCAGAAAGATATTTTAAGACCCTAAATCATTTTTTTCATCTTCAAAAATATACTTTAGTGTTCTGAGATAAAACAATACTCAAAGACTGCTTCTACATTTCTGAAGCCATGCTCTTCCATTTGTGTAAGCAGGTAGATGTTAGACCTCTTCTGTAACCCTTAGAGGAACAGTTAATCAAGGACAGGTCAACATCTGGAATACACATCATCTTGCTTTAAAGTACCTACAATAGAGAAGGAACTGAAATTGCACACACACTGAAGTATGACCAGATTTTGACCTTGAAGCACCAAGACTGTTCATGCTTTTCATGTTTATAACAGGAGCAACCTTAACCATTAATTTGTAAAACCACAATAAACATTTTTAAATGACCACACTGATTTTCATCTGGGTTTTATACTTAGTCCAAAAAACCTGCATCCAAAATTTGGACATAACTTCCAATTTAAGAGAGGACTAAGTCTGGAAAAGTGGTTTGTGAGATGTATACATGATTAAAATGGGAAAATTGGTTAATTTGAGACAAGGGATTTTTTTTATGTGCACCTTTTACCCAGGAGCAACCACTGAAATTGACTTCATTATTAAAATAGTGACAGATCTAGGTCAGAAACGCAGAGGAAGCAGTTACCTAAAAGGATCTAGGAACTCACGTAACCATATATCAATTAGAAGGAATTATTAAAACTGTCCCCTGGTGCAGCACATTGCTTTAGGGCTCTCAGAAAAGCTTGCTGCAGCTTGGGGCAGCTTGGAGGCACTTTACAGCTCAGGACACTGAAGTAACTGCCCAGAAGATGCCTTGTAGAGCAGCTGTTCCGTTACTTAAAAAAACAGGGTAATGCAAAGAGAAAGGGAATGAAGATATAACTTTATTAACTTTTCTTTAGACACCTTTCTGCATAAAGCGAAGAATTAGCCTCCAATACTCTGATGAAACAGTAACTGGCATAAAGGTTTGTTTTCAATTAATGGAAAAGTTTACATCTACAATGTCAAATTCTAAGAATTATCATTTAAAGCCCCTGACACTTCCATTTCACCAGCCTGGCTGGCATGAGCATGTTAAGAGGAAGAAAGAAGATCCAGTCAGCTACAGGTGAGTCAGCTTCCCTCAATCCTTGAGAAGGTGATGGAGCAAACAATCCTCCTAGAAAGCATTTCCAAACACAGGGATGACAAGGAGGTGATTATGAGTATTTAGCATGAATCTACAAAAGGATTTACTTAGGGGTGACAGAGGAAGTCTTCCATGTTTCTAGCATTACTCTTTACTTTTTTATGACTTTTGAAAAAGTAAGATAAACATAGAAGTTCTTTCTGTGAAAGGGATTGGTGTTTACACACATACACACTCAAAACTGTGAGAACCTGCAGCAATGAATTCTCACACCCTGTTACAAATTTGCAGCCTCTCTTAGTGCACTTTAAATTATTCTAATTGCAAATACTGGGTGAACTGTTATCATTCTTAACAACTCAAAAGGGTGGCTGTAGAAGACACGCATATTTTCTCCCAGTGCTTTTAAAAATTGTCAAAAAGCACCAAATAAGAGGAAACATGTAATTTCTCTTTCTGCACAAACCCCAAATCAATGACATAAATTTTAATTAATAAAAATAAATGTAAAAGCATAATAACCATGGAATGATAAATTTTTACTTTTTCTTTTTTTTTTCCCTACTGCAAACAGCATAATCAGAAGTTTTTCAGGTCGAAGCAAGGTACTTTACTAGAAATTTGAGTAAAAACAGAAAATGACAATGCTGATGCCTCCTATGTCCAATTATTTGACTGTTATTTTCTCTGTTAACAGTGAAAAACATTTTTTCTAGGTTTATCAGACACTACAACATCCCTTCAATTCAACATAATAATATAGACCAAGGATACTACACACATTCATCAAAGTAAACATGAGTGACCTAAACATGTAAGGCCATCTGTCTGCTGGAAGTTCTACCCTGCTGTGGTCAAGACAGCCACCTGACAGTAAATCTTTAGCACATTACTTATTCCCAGTATTGACAAGACATTTCCTGCTAAAACTCTTCCGGCTGAGAGTAGCTGAATGTTTGTGCATTAGTACACTCTGCCCCTTATCATTGCTACCAGATTTCCAAGCCCCCTACACAGGTGAAGGCAAATGTTGCAGACTGAGCAAACTGGGAGACAAACTCTTTCTCTGGCAGAGCTCTCCAAGAATAAATACACTCCCAGAAAAGGCAGAAATGTTTTTATTCTCAAAGAAATAACAGGAAGTCAAGATATTTTCCACAAGATTGTGAATATATGTCATGAAAGCAACATATTTGGACAATATCTGGGCAAAATTTCTCTCTGACTTGAGATTTCTCCAGGTGTACAGCACATACTGACAGCACTCTTACGTCCTCAGCTCTCACTGAGAAAAACTAATCTCTCCTACAAGCCTTGAAGGTTGTCTCAGGTTTCTGGCATAACTTGCAGATAACATTTTGGACACTATCAGCACTAGTTTTGCATAGCATTATAAACTGAAAGCAGAAACTATGAGATCCTTTTCTTCACATCAGATGGATCCTATATATATCTGGATGACTCCAGAGAGTTCACAAAACTGTGTTTAAACAAAGTCCCAGCTGAAAATTCAGTGGACAAAGGAAGCAAGGCTCCCACAACTGGGGAAAGGCAAGATTTATCAAAAAGTTCCAAAAATGAGTGAAAGCAAAAATGTAATATTGGATATTGTTCAATTGGAAGTTAACACTTTGAAGAAGAGGAGGCACGAATTGCATTAGAGTTAGTTTGGTGCCTTCCTCCCTGTCGTATAATTTTTGTTTGTAGTCTTTTTTCACATCAAATCTAGTTTACCTGTACCAATAGCTGAAATTCTATGGGCCATTCTTTCAGTATTTCTTTTCCACCAATGCTTCATCAGCATAGTTCAATCTATTACTTTGCAGAATGCAAAACAC
>NW_008604679.1:141038-157418 GCF_000691845.1 Merops nubicus
CTCTTTCTCATTCAGAGAAGCATCCAGAGTTCCTGTGAAGTTCCTATCTACTCTCCAGACTGCCAGCTTGCCACAAGAATCAGATTCTTGTCAACCTGCAGGTCTGACAAATTTTTTATGAAATGGAAACATTTTTTTTTTTTGTGACTAAAACAGAAAAGGTGAAGGTAATAACCTTCACCTTTTTATATCAGAGGTAGTCTCACAATTACACTTAAAAGACGGAGCTTCTAACCTCAGCCCTCATGCTGAGAAGATGACTCCTCTGTGCTATACTTTGCTGCAGGAAATGTAAATATTTGTCCATTGTTGCACTACAAAGACAATCTGTTTCCCTCCTTATGTTGTTTATTCTGTAGTGACATGTTGTACTAGAAATGTTATTCATTCTCCCGTTTATCCTCCAAAGCCACTAGCAAGGATTAATTACCAAGGATGAATTGTGTTGAGATTCAGAAGTATGTAAGCTATACAGTTTCTAGTCTACAAGCGAACTAGAGAAAACGTTACTAAGAGAAATTAAATTTCACTGAAACAGGTCAGGTATCAGAGGTATCAGCTGGTCATTTAAACCAAGAATCTGTCAATCATAATGAGTGAGTGTTATTATTAATTTTGATGTATGTATACCAATTGTATTCTGCTACTTTTTCTTCCTATTCATTCATTTTTCTGAATCCACTTCTGCTCCACCACAAGGACAGAACCCTCAGGCATATCACATGTGAAGTCTGACACCAGATGCTATACATCTAAATTTTTCTCACTGAATGTGAAGCATTGGAGTTCTTAAGGCCATTAAGTCCATAGCTGGTACTGTCCTTTACATGCAGGTCTCTCTGCTTTTCTGCCAAGGTGGTTTACGTGTTGTGATCTTGAAGATCTGTCAGTCATGTGGAATAGCAAATCTCTGCTAATACAAACCACCCTGGGCATATCACTCCATTCGTGTCTATGCCACTTTGCCACCACTCACACGCTCCGATATATGTATTGTTTGTGAATTTAAAGGTGGTAGTAATTGTTGAAAGGAGTGAAATTTCCATGCTACATTCTGCAAGACCACACTGCGTGGCCATATCCGCAGATACTCTTATGGTTCTAAAGTTAGTTAAAAATATATATTTCCAACACAACCAAATATAAAGCATACTGCAAACATTCCTCCAGCTTCAACTTATTTTATAATGCCTGCTGAGCACTTCCCAGACAAGTCTCCCTGAAGCTCAGATTTTTACACTCTGTGTTGTCTACATTCTGCCTAAGGAGGGACTGAATCAGGGCTATATTAAGGATGGGCACAATCAGTGCCAAACAGTTGAAAGAGACAGTCCTAAAAGAAGTAGAACATTTCAGAATACCAACAGCATTTATAGCACTATCAGATAATTTGGGAAGGGGACCACTGCTTCTGCAAGGGCTGGAAACTATTGTGTCTTTTATCTTCTTAACTTTGTGGTCTATAGCATCAGATTGGTGGTGTCCACTGCATTTTACCTCTGTCAAAACCCACACGACAATGATGATCTCCTTATCTTAGCCAACAGAGCCAAAAGAGAGAAAGAGACTTAATTCCCCTCTTGGTACCTGAGGGTTCCCAGCACAAGTATACACAGAACTCCTCACCATTTCACTGGCTGAAGAAGCATCCCCTGAGAGAAGGCAGAGAAGACATGCTGCCTGCTTCCTGCTGCTCCACCTCCCCACCTTAGACGAAGGCAAATCCCAGAGGACAGAGCTTAGAACTGTGCTCACAGATACTGTAACAGCAGTGCCCCTCTGCTCTGCTACCCCAGGCAATACAAACCTTGTACGAAATTGCTGCTCACCCCTGAGCTGCAGGATGCTGTCCTAATGAATCATTATTTATTAATTTTATAGCACAACACAGAAAGCCCTCAGCTTCCTTCCCTCACAGATCAATGGTATAAATATGCAGCCTTTACTGGTAGGAGTTCATCCCTACTGAATTCATGATCAGCATGAGAAAAAGCAACACACAGTATTTTTGTGTTATGCCCAAAATGTCCCCAGCAGGAAGGCTAATGAGGACTAAGATAATAATTCTGATAAAAATGTAGGCAACATTAAAACTCCATAGAAGTTTAATTAACTACATGTCTTATTTATTTTAAAAAGAAAATGCATATATATTGATTTGCTCTTTGAAGTGGATGCTATACAAACAAGATAGCACAAAAAGGCAGGAAGATGGCCCATTACACACACACAAAGAAAAAAATGCATAACTCAACTGTGACTCATTACAATCTTGTTTGGAATTTCAACTGAAGACATTTTATTTCTGCTTCATTGCTAATCTACAGAATGTTCAGTGATTTTCCAAGCAACACTGGGATTTAGTTAGTCATTCTTATGAGTAGAAAACATCAAGGTATAATATAAAATTTCAAAAGAATTGAGAGAAACATTTTAGTAAGGGGAAAAAATGAACAAAACCCCCTAAAAAGTCACAAACAACTTGACAACTTTTTCCTTATTAGAAATTGATGGGTGTTTTTCAATAAATTTCTGTTAAAAGCTGACCCTTTTGTACATTAATAACCCAGAAAACTTTTACTGATAAAAGCAAGGGTTCAATTAAAAAAAAAAAAAAAACAAACAAACAAACAACAAAATACAGCAGTATCCTCCTAATGAACTTTTCAGAGTGCTGCTTTCATGTGCACATGGTGGCCATTCCTCCTAATGTCTTGGTTCCTAATGTTTCTCATCACCGTGAATAGGATCCCAAAGAGACTTTAAACTGTGATTTCAGCTTAATGTCCCACTTTAAAATTCCCTCACCTGCCTGTAGAAAACCACCATTTTCCTGCACTCGTTTACATTTTAACGTGGAATTTGTTTCAAACTTTTTTTTAGCTACAAATTTTCTCTGACTTACACTTTGGATGGCATTAAAGGAGAAAAGCTCTAGTAGGTCAGTGATAAACTTGAGCTGTCATAAACCAATCTCTGGTTGTGCTTCCTTGGTCTAGTGGCCAAGGCAGTTCTAGCCAGGAAAGAAATTCTGGGAAGGACTTTAAAGGATCAGACAAAAGTTTAAGGCATACTGACAGACCATAGACTTTCAGCAAATCCCTTTGGTTACAGTCAGGCATTACTGACATTGCATAGAGGTCAGAACCTGTGCATGGCTTTGCCAGCTGGGGGCTTCTTAGTTCTGTGTTAAGAAAATTATTAATAACGACTAGGCTTTGATCTAGTCATTAATCCTTGTGCAAACTGAGGAGGTTTTGACCCAGATCGTGAGTTCATACTCAGAAATACTTGAGGAACTTAAACAACTAATCAATCCACTGAACACAAATATTTATCTTCAAGGATTTAGTCTTCAAGACATGTTAGGAAGTTGTGATCAATGTTGTCTCCCAAAGGAGGGCAACTTTGGGATTAGGATTTCTGTTTCCATAAATCTAAGAGCTAAGTGCTCTAGCTAAGAACCCCAGTCAAAACTTCTAAGCGTTGTGCGCGCTCTATAAAATAAATGCAAATATTCTAGGAAAAGCACTGTTCAGAGATTGACTGCACCTATGTTTTCTGACCATGTGAATTCTGAGGACTCAAAAATTCAAGGAAAATATACACAAATGGAATGTAGTTAAACCCAAAAGATTAAGAGAAAAAAACCAAACAAACGAACAAACAAAAAAACCCAACAAAACAGAAGAAACAAACAAATAAAAAAAAAATTTAGAGTTACTTGCATTATATTTATAAAGCTTAAAAATAAACACTTAAGATTTTTCCTAGGCACACAGAACTACAAATAAAGTCACTTCATATAACTTTAATTTTGATTGCATGAACTCATTCACATTTATTTTCCTTCTCTAAGCCTACCTGCTGCTACAAAATAGAAAATATTGTCCTGTCACTAGTGTAAAAATAATTACGATTAGTGTAATTAAAATAGGAATTAGCCCACAAACTTCAAAAGTCTTCTGCTTTATTTCCTTATGTTGGTATGTTTCAATCATTTATTTTTACTTCCCCTTTAATAATTATTTTATTATTTCATATTAATTTGCTTTTGATAAATTAAATTCAACACACCAAGGGACCTCAAAGCAAATTAGCTCTTAGCTGCATTAGTCTTTAAAGATCCAAAACAAGATACTGTTTTTCCCTCAGTGGCATCCATAAAAAAAACATCAAACCTGCTGCGAAAGAGCTGAAGCTGACAGCTCTAAAGGTAGCTTTCTGTAACCAGAAATCTTGTACCACAAATATCTGTTTTGTTTTGTTTTCTAGTTCTGTCTCTCCCTTCTCCTGAAGATATTTAGAAGACTTGGCTCTAAAATCTTTCAGAACTAGAGAAATTTTGAATCTAATCTGCAATTATTTACAGTGTAAATTCTATTAGTATGTTTTCAGGTTACATGAATGACTTACTCTTCCTTATCTTTTTGATTGACATATACACTCCATAAAGATGTCAAGATATAAAGTCAATCACGTAATGAAAAAGAACTTCACAAGTGAAGTTCACACTAAAACAAAATATCAAAGGTAGTAAACATACATAATTTGACTAGAGATAGAATTCACCATACTTTTTCTTTCCTTGCACTTAGGTCTCTGATTAAAATATACAAATATTATTTATATCAAGCAAAATACATGGCTTTTCCTTCACAAGGGAGAGTCCTAATGACCAAGTTACTTAGAATTTAATTTGCTTGTTCTTTCTTCGGTATCATCAGTCTCACGTTGTTGGCTGGCTAATGTCACAGTTCAGTTCAAGTCATGACCATGCAAGCCTCAGGCTCCTGCAAAATAGGGTAGGCACTGAAAGTCCATTCCATAGATCTCCAGAGTAATGGTTATTTAAACAGCCTAAGATTCAGGAAGGCAAGAGAAACAAAAAAAAAGAAAAGAAACAAAAAGAGAAAAAATGTTTTTTATTTCTTAGGCAAGTCTATTAGCCAGTATGTTAACAAGTTATCTACCCCTTCCCTTCCAGTGTTAAAAAGAAAAATTAAATGTGTTCACCTTCAATAGAGGATTTTAATAATCATGGAGGTTCCTGGCACAGGGTGGCAAAAGTCATGAACATAAAGAGGAACAACTACTTCATGCATACCTCTTCCTTCAGCATATCCAATTCCTCTGCACTTACAGCAGACCTACACGTGCATTTCAGTTCAGCTCAGATGTTGTTTTCCAAGTGCACACTAGGATTGCACCACTTCTATTATGGCATGGTCTTGCAGCACACAAACTTACTTTCACATTGAGCTATGGTGAAAGGTGCCCACTAATAATGATTAGCTGGTCCATGAATTCAATCTAGATCCAGTCTAAAATAAAAGTCCTGAAAACACAGAGAGTACTGAGTGCTGTTTTGCTTTCTGGTCCAATTCATCTTGGCCAGTCCTACTGCTAAAATAGGTGCTGGCTGAGATATCAAGGTGCCATTTCCATCCTTACATGTTATTCTTGTGCACCTTCTCCCACACTTAACCACCCCCACCTCTTCCTGAGATGAACCCATCAGCTTTATGAATTCCCTTTTCAGGGTGCAGATTAACATTCCAATAAGGCAGTGGCATGCCTGAAGTCACCCTTCACTAATGTAAACTAGAGGTGGTTTCTAGGACTGCTCTCTGTAGAAATTCTATCAAGGCAAAATCATATCACTTTAGCTTTCCATACCTAAGTTGATCACATATAATTCTACTATCCCTTATACGTTTCTGCCTCAGAACTAATGTTTGCAAGGTGCCTTAAAATTTTCCATTAAAGGTGCCATTATTATTACTTTGAATTTAGTAACTTTGTTTGACATACTGTGAGTTCACCTCGATTTTGCCCTTCTGGCTCTTCAATTCATATCAAAAATGTGCTACAGTGCCACAGTCCCAAGAGGAAAGCAAATGATGTTGATGTTCACAAATTTTGTTGCCTGCACTAAAGACTGGACTCCTCCAAGGAGCGTTATTCATTTTTGGACCACTGAGAGAAATCATACTGGTGCCACAAGACCCTTCTGTACATCTGGATGCAATTAAGATTAAAATATTGGTATTTGAATAAAGGTCCTCACAAGTGAATTACCAATCACCAGTCTGAAAGAGGCTACAGGCTACACTTTTAAGTAAAACTTCTTCCTACAATTTGCTGGTTATCTGTATCTTTACAAGTATATTAAAAGTATGGCAAAGCTGCACCACGGAAAGTATTGACATCATCAGGTCATCTCTTTTTTCACTTACTTTGAGGGATGATCTATTAAGTTCTGAAAGAAAAATGTGCTACTTGACATCTCTGCAGAGAAGTATCAGACAAATATGCGAAAGATGACCTACGGCTCTAAAGAGCTCTTGAGATAATTGATCTACAAACACACACATTATCAGACAGCAAAGCAAATTATAACAAGACACTGAAGGAACCAGTAGCTCAACAAATGATTTCCTGACATTTCAGTATGTTACAGAGGCAGTGTATCTTTCCTTTGGGGTTCACATCACAGCAGGTCTATTTTCTTTGTAAACTCTAGATGGAGATACACAAAAAGAAAAAGAAGAAAAGAATCTAAACAAAGCCATAAATATAATGGCAGGTTTGACTTTTGAAAATGAAAATGTCTTGCTGGGCCATTTGCTCAAAATCTAGACTATGACAACAGTTTTCTGCAGGTTTTCCTGTCTGGTACTTACATGATTATGTGGTACAGTACTGTATATATTTTTCCAGAAAAACAGGAAATAAAAAATCCTACATTTAAGCTGACAGTATATAATTAAAGCAGCTATTTCTCTCTTTGACATCTATACATACAACAGCAGTAGATGAAACCTCTGAATGTTCAGATTGTTATTCTTCCTCCCTCTCCAGATAAATAGAAAAGCTCCCAAAATCCAATCCCACACAACTGAGTGTTTTGGAGCACCAACAATTCTGCATGTACATTTTGGCACATCCTCACCTTCACTCCAGTCATTGACTCAAATTTATGTCAAGTTAAAAGTAACTTGAAAATCCAACAGCTGTGTGTTATAGCCATATGAAGAACTGATGATTCTGGGCAAAGCCTGAGTGGACAACTTTCTCTCTAACTTTCACTGGCAGTTTCCAAACAGGTAGGAATGAATGGGCCACAGTTTCTAGAAGTATGAGAAAAATTCAGTGACACATCAACATACAGATGTTTGAACAACTACTAGAGCAACACTAAGTTCTTACATATCTCTTTGTGTTGAAGCACTGAGAATGGTATAATTCTGTTTTCTAACCTGTGGAATTTCAGAAAACAGTCTGAAAACAGATTTTTGATTTATTTTGGATTTATCAGTAAAAATTGCCTCTGCAACTATGAAAGCACCTTAATGTTTCCAGCTGTCTCCTCAGAAGAGGAGATAACAGGATGTTTAGAAACATCTGCTAAAAAAATTGTTCACTCAAAACGAAATGAAGGTTCTCATCTCCAGGCTTTGGTGTCCATTTTTATTAGATAAATAAATAAATTAGATCAGCATGGTTTCTTAAGACCTTTATTGAAAACCACAAGTCACAGTGACTCCTCAAGACTGGAAAGCCCTTCACATAAAGAACCTGAAAAAAAATTGTGCCTGTGCACATCTCTGATCTGTGACTTTCACAGTCATACAGTTGTCAGAGGAAAATGTGTGGCTCTCAGGGACAGTTGGGCAGATCCTGTCTTTTGTCTTACTATCAGCTTGGAAACCTCCACTGGGGCCAGCGAAACTACATCTCTCTGAATCAGCTACAATTATTTTTTCACACTTACCTAGAGTAAAATAGCACTAACAAAGTTCTACAGAAATACCAGGTTTCTGATCTGTGTGAATGAGATGTTTCTTTCTGCATATGTATTCTTTCATACAAGGGATGCATTTAAAACCCTTCCATCAAAAAAACAAAAAACAATCCCAAACAAACAAACAAGGCCAACAGGTAAAGTTGATGGTAAAAGCAGGACACAGAACCAAAACACAGGAAACCTGTTCTCATTTTTATCTACAATTTTGGACAAGTTGTTCTTTAGACTCAGGGATTTTATTTTTTACTATTTTCCTTTCACATTCAGATTTCCATTAATTTTTTTTTTTTTTTTTTTTTTTATCAACTCCTATTCCACCTATTCCACATACATAATGTAATCCTATGTAAGTAAAAGTAGGGTAACAAAAACATACATGGAACTCAGTCAACTCATATTTATTAAATATTTATGAGAAGGGAAGATAACAGAAATGTGGCAGAATCCATCTCAGTGTTTTGACACTATGATATGGCTTTCATTCCTTGTCTTGCCTTTTGTTGTTCATTTTGTATGTGTATTTGGAAATTAATTCAAGTGAAGTCGAGTCACTTATCTCATTTCCCATTCTCAATAAAAGCAGGAAGAAAATTGCTTGTGGTATTAAAAAAACCCCAAAACTTTCTTTAAAGAAAGAAACAAAATGTTTCAAAAATCAGATATCTCTAAGTTAGCAGCTTAGATTTCAAAGCCAGCAGCATATTGCTTTATCTACTCCTGTGTCACAGAAGAAAAAACAACATGGGATGAAAAAAGAAGAGTCATAATCCATGAAATTACCACAGTTTTAAAGTCCTTTTTTTTTTTCCTGAAGACTTTTCATGCAAAAAATAAAATAGCTTTAAATCAGTTTACTGTGCTAGGCTCTTTTCCACTCCTTTTCACTACTTTGTCTTATGTATTTCCCAGTTTACACTACAAAAGAAATACTGATAAAAATCCCAAAAGGAGAACTGAAGTATATTGAGTTCTGTAACAACTTGGCCTGTGTGGGTGGGATATTTCTTTGCATAGGCAGTCCCTCAGATTCCAGAATCCACTGCTTGCTTGTTAATGCCAATATACATATTTTTAAATGTATTTTTTTAAAAAAAAGTACTAGCACTAAATAAAGACCATTCTAAAATAATTCTTTGTGACAACTGGATGCCACATATGGACATGTCTCCATAAACAGATAATAGAGAGGTAGCTGTGGGAATAAGATTTCTGACCTTGAGTGTCAAGAAAGTTAAAGCTTCTTCTGAAAGCAGGGAATAAATATAGCAGAGTTACATTGCCAAGAGCTCAGCTGGGAAGCAGATGCAATTTTGCATGGATTTCTACGGACTCCTTTTACAGAAAGCTGGCAGGATGGGTCAGGGGAGGGGGAGAGAATGATTAAAATCCACTAACATGGATTTATGCTTGAAGCAGAATTGCAGATCTGGTTAGCATTTTCCCATTGCTAGCATAGGAATGCCTACATATCCATTTCAAATTTAGCTGCATTCTCTTCTGGTTTGTGTGTTAGTAACAGAAAGAGTAAATAAGGTCTAAGTACATTGAAAGATGCAGAAAATTTTTTTGCAGTCCATTTTTGAGGACAATATGGATCAAGATCAGTGATCACACATTAATCTTTTCTGTGTTTGGCATTACGGAACTTTCAGTTTCATTTCAGAAATCACATGGACTTATATGTAGTCAAAATATCGTCTTATATGGACATGGTATAAGAACAACAATCTACAACTAATATGTAGGTAAAGAACCTATTCTCTCTGAAAATGGCAAAACTGTATACAGAAGTGTCTAAAGAAAACCTGCTGAAGTGATAAACTTCAGAAAATGAAATAAATAGAAACAAAACAAACAAACAAAAAAAACAACAACAAACCAGTGTCTCCCCTTTGCAGTACTGAGTTAGATGTGGGTGTAAGTGAACCAAAATAAGATTCCTTCATTTTCTTTCTCTGAAACTTATTCCCAGTACAGTTGATCCGTGAATACTTAATATCAGCAAATCTAGAACAGCTTCCATGCTACCTTCAGTGGCAACACACCTTGGCCTAAGCAAAATACAATGTTTTAATTAAGTCCATGAAGTGAGATGGAAGCGTAATGCAACCTTCTGAAACACAAGCCTTGGCACAACTGTTTATCTATGATCAACGCAGTGAACTCTTATCCCTGCTACCCAAACAGCATGCAAAACAAATGCTAGTACAATTTGTCTGCTGGAACAAATAGAGGGGAAAAAGTCACAAAAAACTGTGAAGACGCTCAGCCTCTTCACACCTCTGGGGAATTTTGCATCTGGTTTAGTCTAGAATGTGAGTTTTTCAATGCACTCACCCAAAATAAAGCAGTTTTAAACCCATGGATAGCCCGCTGAATAAGTGTGTCCCACAGAAACCCACCTCTATATAGAAGTGTCGTATGTTTAATATGCACATCCATTTATTGAAATGAAGGATGTAGTCATTAGCAGTTTTCTTCCAGCTAAAGTTTAAATAAGTATTCATGGTAAACCCAATAAATCTCTGTTTATCTTCTTCCAATCTGCCAATTTTGATCAGTAATGAAAACAAAGCTATAAGCTGAAAACAAAGCTCTGAGACATAGAGTTATTCCTTCTAATGAAGTGCAGAACATGCTTCTCCAAGTCATTATTTTCCTCAAGAGGACAAATTTCCTCATGCAGTTGAACACCTCTATTTGCATCACAAGGTGGAAAAGCACATTGGATTCTCTGTTATAGCAATATTTTCATAGGAAGTAGCAGGAAAGGTTAAACTAATAGTTTAGCTGGGCTGTTTGGTTTAGTGGTATTATTATTTTTTTGTCAGTTACCAGAAATCATTACAGCTTGAAATTACTTTCTTTTTCTTGGAAACTATTATATTCATCATTCCACACAAAGAGAAGTAAGGGAACCCCTTAGAAGTATAGCTATATATAAAAAACAGTGCATGATTGGAAGGTAGCTTCCTTTGTCCGTGTTCAAATACATGTATGTTCTTCCAACCTAATTGCATATTTTTAAGACTTAAGCACATTTTATACTTTTAAAAACACTATGCATTTTAAGTTGTTCATCATAGTTTCTCCACAGAGAAACAGTGACCATGAAGAGCACATAATACTGCTGGCACTAGTTTGAAATGGTATTGTACTAAGGATGTGTCAGGAAAATCTTCTGTCTTCCTCCGACCTGCTGCTTAATGTTAAGAATGAAGAAACACAAAACCCCTCAACTAAAGTAATGAGAGATAGCTACTCAGAAGGTCTGGAAATTACATTCTTGGTACATTATATGTTTAACATTTACACATATATTGAGAATAGTTTATTTTATATACACACTCAAATACCAATATACATACCTCAAGAAAATTTTCAGCTAATATCTGTAAAATGTCTGGGTGTAGTCCAACAAATAGTGTTATAAATTATACAAATGTGCTTAAAACTCTACCTGTAAATATTTAGGGTGTGCTTTTAAACTGTTGGTTTTGCACTAATCTTATGAAATTATTGTTCAAATAAAGCTGGCTGCAAGCAGTAATTCAACCAACAGCCTAAATAAATGCAAACCAAAAATGCAAATTAGTCTGAAAAAGAAACATCAAACATTTTCTGTTTTCTTCTGTCTTTTAGGATGGTAATTATATTCCTGTTAGTAGACAAGAGAGACATAGGAAAAAAAGGAAACACTATGAATTTTAAATAATATATTTTCTTGGTATCCTCATAAAAATCTTTTGATAGCCTTCAGAATACATAAATTTTTTAAAAAAACTAATTATAAACTTTCCAGTATTGGATTGACAACCCATGTAGTTGCCAGGATACTGTGAAAGCCCCTTGTTGCTCTCTCAACAGTCTGTTAGACCTGCATACAGTGCCACACACATTCTTCTTCCATCCTCTTCTAACTTTTATCTGACCTTTCTCTTAATACAGTTTAAGTAAAAAAGAAATGTTTGTTCATGAACCAATCTATGTATTTGACAATCTATATTCAGGTCACAGACTGAACAGGAGAAGCCATGTGATGAAATTTCATGCCAAACTGTACAAGACAGGGCAGGATGACACTCTGTAAGGAATTCATTTTTCTTTTCAAGAGTTTGCATGTGAGACGGAGATGATAAGCCTCATCTTCCAAATATATGCCAATAATATCATTGCTTTCCTGTAAATATTCAAACATTTAGAGAGAAGACTAAGACAAAAGAACAGAAAAGTCTACCATGGAACTGCAATGATGTCAATAGCTGTATAAATATAAATCAAATAAAATTACTCAAGACTATTTGGAGAAGTGTTACAGTTTAAATACAAATTTAATTATCACCTAAAAAGCAGAGCACGCCCCTTAAAGTTTCCTAAGAACTGACATCAGAGTTTCAGCAACAAGAAAGAACGAACAGAAAGTGAGGAAAAAGGAATCAAACTAATAATCCTTTGAAATACACATCACTATCACATACATTAGCATTATTTCTTTCTTACTCTAGGATTCTGACATAATTAAACTCTCAAGATTCCCAGTTTCCTTTAAAAATTAGCTCTATCAACAGCCTTTGGACAGAGCACTGATACAATAAACAAAAGTACCAAATCACCCTTTGTAAAGTTAAAATTTGAAAAAAAAAGCCCAAATAAACCAAAAAACACAAACATTATACCAGCTCTTCATTTCTAGATATTATATAGTGAAAATGAGCAAACAGTGACTAAACTGAAAATGGATAAACTCCATTTCTATGCATTTATAAGAGAAAGCATGTCTGGAAAAACCAGTGCTGAGCTCTTCAGATCAGAATAGAGCTATCCCTAAAGGATCATCAAGAGGTAGTACAAATACATCCCTAGAGTACAGATATTTCCCCATCTTAGTAACAATACTTCATTGACTAAATACCCATTTTTAATCTTTTTATCTTCACAAAGAGAGACTCTAGCAACACCCAATCATGTGTAGTCAGAATTAACCACCAGCATAGAAAGGTTTGATGTGTTAGATATAACCTTGATGGTAACACATTTATCACAGAGACAAACAGACTGAATCTTAAAATGTGATTCATTACAGCTAATACAGTTTGTCGAAATGACCAGTAAGAATGAGTAAGAAAAAAATATTGGCTTCACAAAAAGTGAGTGTTTAAAAAGTACTTCAAATCTCCTATTAGAAAGTTTCAGATTTCCACTTACATGAAGAAATGAATCCAGAGAGTTCTGAATTATCCTCTGTTTTAAATTTGTGTATTAATGCAGTATAAACTAGATGTTGAGAGATTTGGCTTTGATGAATAAAGTCATATATGATGTCAGAAAAAAAACCTGCTATTTTTCAGAAACAGAATAAAGAACCCAAATCTAACCAGTTGTTGGAAAGACTTCTGGCTTCCTGCGTTGTTTTTGTTCTTGAATATAAATTAACACTCTCCCCCTGCTAGAGCTCAGTAACATGCCACAAGTAAAATACATAGACAGCTACAAATTCCTTGTCTTCTTCTGCAAGACGACCTTGACTTAGGTACACTACTTTTTAAAGGTCTCATTCACGAAAAATTGAACCTGCAGTGCATCCTGACATTGTATCATTTTAAGCAGATGTATCTTGGGTTATTCCAGTCCTCTGTAAAACTTTGAAAACAGAGGAGATATTTTTTTCCTCTCCTCTCTCTCAAAACGGAGGATGACTAACCAAATAGCCTTTCTCTATTTTTCTATTTACCACACTGTTGATGAAACAGCAGAGAAGTGTAGTTTTGACCATGAAAACACTGAGATCAAAGCTTACTGCTCTGAAGTTTTCTAATGAATTGCACAGAACTATTAGAGTCTACCTGGATTCTGTGGGATTCTTTTTTTTTAGATAAAAGCACTTTGCATTGATTAGTGACAACCTCAGATAACCCAAAGTGTACTCAGATACCCAGAGTAGGCCACCTCAAAGAGACACAATTTTCAACTGAGAATACTATTCACACCTTTTGCTCGCAGATTAAGGAAAACTGCATTAAGAAAATTCCTCCTGAGTGGTTTCTTCCATGTCCTGCCAGAGGCATAAGGTTTTACCTTCCTCCCCTGTATGTCACTCTTCCCCAGCCCAAGTCACATACTAAATGGTTATGTCTGGTCTTTTCGGTATGTAGGTTGAAATTTGTGATGAATTTGTTATTAGGAACATCTCTTGTGATAAAATATTCTTTGTTGCTGATACTGTTTATGGCTTAAAGTGTGAGGGTAAGTATTTGAAGTTCTAGACCTGTGAGCATAAAAAAAAATATCTTTAAGAAAACAATTATTTTGCCATTTTCTACTTGCTGTATGACTGCTAAAAATCTTCTCATCATTCAATATATAACTTGTGAGATGTTAGCACAGCACTACAATGAATAAGATTGGATTGTTCTCATGCTTGTAGCCTTTGGTAGTATCTCAATGTGTGGAATATGGAGAATAAAGACACTTTTGCAGGTGGAATTCACTCAGATCTGACAGCACACAGTTGAATTACCCAACTTTTAAATTAAATTTTAATTACCTCTTTTTTAAAAAGATTTTCTTTTGTTTAGACCTGTTCAGAAACATGTTTTTTTCCTCTCTGTTAATTATTTTGCCTACTCTTTTCCATATACCTGCCATCAAAAACAAATGACAGACTGCTTTCATTAGTAAGGTTCCTAGATCCTTTATTTGTTTAGGAAGCAAGTCTACATTTCTTATTTGCATAAGTAAGGTGAATCATTATGGCACTTGTATTAGCTATCTATCTTTGCATCTGCTGCCACTCTTTTTTTTAGAGCAACATCCTTGCAGAGATGGGTCAAGACTCCAGGTGAACATCACTGTTAAGTGCAGTCCTGGAGTCTCAAAATTCATACCTTCCATACCTATGTTGTACCTTGGTCCATATTTTAGCTGGAAATTTGTACTTATGAAAGTCAATTTGTAACTCTTACAGATAAGACTACTTACAGTGAATTCTGTGAACTAACTTTAATGTGTGACACTGTATGACTTGCTAGATCAGCATCCTAGAGACACTTTCCAAAAAAACCTGAGACTGTTTACTCTGTTTTGCATATTGCTATTCTCAAGAAATGACAATAAACTAAATTTCTCTGTTGGCTTTCTTGAGTAATTTTGACACAATTTCCTTGCTAAATATGATTTGCCATTACATTAGTGAAGAGATAAGCTTCATGAGGAAAAAAGAAAACAGACCTTGGCTGAAGCAAAGTTTTTATATTGTTTACTATTTTTTTTTTTTCATTATCCCCTCCTGAGTAATTCTAGATAGTTTCTTCTACTATTTTAATAAAAACTGCATTAAAGATGAGCTTGAAAAAGCAAGTTTAAAGAACACACACAGCTATATGCTACCTGTCTTTGCTGAAAAGCAACATATGAAGAATCTCAGATCTTGAAGCATGTAGGATCTCCAAGAGATGTGCTAATGGCAATAATTGATGCTGAGAGCAACTCTTCTGTTGTACCTTGGCAGCTGCTATTTTATGTAGAACTGCTGAAGAAAGCTTTTGTGTTGATCAAATAAAAAGTCTTTGATAACTGACTGAAAGCATTTGGTGGAATGGTACTTCAGAGCTTGTTTATTTCTACCCAAAAGGGAAGAGAAAAAGGGAAGTATTTAAAAAAAAAAAATAGAGATACCAGAATGCAAATTCATAAGTCTATAATTTTGAAAATGACAAAACAGACTATTTCAAACAGTTCCAATCAAAACAACTCAACTGAACTGACATTTCTCAAGTTGAACTGCTTTCTTTTGGTTCACTGAATTGATCAAACTATTTCAGTTGAATTTTATTTTTTTTTTCCTATAGAAGAACACTGCCTTGCAAAAAAAAAAAATAAAGAAAAAAAAAAGGAAAAAAAAAGAAAAAAAAAAGAGAAAAAAAGTGTTTTCAGATCCACATTCTCACACTGTTTCCAGGCCACCAAGCAGACTATGTCCCATATAATACACCTTACATCTCCTTCAGGGCATTCACTAGAGAATGATGAAATCTGCATGGTCTCCAGCCCACAGGAGAAAAGGGAAAGTCGACTGCTGTGCACATGTAGACCATGATTTAAGAGCACACAATTTGATATTTTTGTCACTGGATAAAGCACAAATAATTTAACTGAGTTTGGCCTGCCACTCCACTGCTCCACCCTCAATATTCAATATAGAATATTAGAATTTGTAGGCAAAACCTACAAATCTTTTCCTGGAACTTTATTTGGGAAAGTGTTGTTTTTCCATCATAAAATTCTTTTTATGTACTTTCAGCAAGCTGAATCATTGATTTTCAGTCCAACAACTCTTTTTTAGGGCTTATTTCTATTTAAAACAAACATGTTAAATTCAAAAGCATTCATACATAAATGAAAAATAAAAAACCTAAAAGAAAAATTAACTTGCTAACCAGTGAGATATAAAGAAGTCCTACTCTATCCATTATCCTCCTCCACTAGGGTCATCTCTCCCAATCTTCATTCAACAATGTAGCACAAAAATACCTCAGCACTGGATTTGACAGTAGACAGGTTCAGGCCAGGGA
>NW_008604679.1:157449-184220 GCF_000691845.1 Merops nubicus
AGAATTCTGAAGTCAGGTGTCTTCTCCTGATTAGTCTCTTTTACCCCCAAGGCTCTTTACTTATCATTTTATGTAAATAGCATTTAACTAGGAGTTACTATAAAACATTACTCCTTTATAAGGCTCTTCTCATTTTAGATTTTTCTTTTGCAATACTTTAGAGAACAACTGTACAGATCTTCTTTATATTTCACAGTGAAGAAACCAAGGGTTACACATAAGGCGAAGATCAGCTGGGAAACGACATCTTTGAAAAGAAGTTTCCTTGCTCAAAGTCTCAGTATCTCTGAAGTTAAATTTTTAACTGTCAACAATATTCCAATCGTGCATGATGTCAAGTCAAAATGATTAGTGCTTAGGTTTGCTTTTTTTTAATCATTCTTCCTGACAGTTGATATAACTCTGTACAATGCCTATAGATTGTATCACTTTAGATATGTGACTATAAATACACTTTTCCCTACTGCACAGGAAGTAAGCTCAAATATTTATCCTACCAAATTTTATTATCATATTCAAGAGTTGTAACTTTAAATTAATCTACCTGATGTTAAAGAAACTAGGCAGCTTTGTATCTTATCTTAGATTTTGTTAGCCTAAGCTGTTGGAATTTGAAAAAATGGCTCTCCTTTCCCCAGGTGAAAATATCACTGAGAACAATTAAAATGGTAGTAATTACACAAATGTGCAATAAATTAAATACAAAGTTTGATATAGTGTAATGACAAAGTGTAATGAAAAACACTCAAGTACATGCTCTCATTTTTATTATCAAACACCTTTGAGAATTTATAGGAAATTTGAGTTAAAACATTAAATTTTTGGAAAATATACTTTACAATTTCTTTTGATTAAAAAGTAAATATAATAGAGGAATGTCATATTAAAGGACCTTAGGCACATAGGATAACTTTTCTCACAGTTGTTTTCACACCTTTGTTCAATGTACTTTGGATTAGCTTGGCTTCAAAGCAGAGTGCATGGGTTATCTATTTTGTTTTAGTCTCTCTCCACTGTTTATGTAATATTATCTTCTATTAAATAGGCAAATTATATCCTACTGAGCAACTGAACATGTTTGGTTTTGTACAATCTGCAGGTCTTATTTTTGGCTAGAACATAATAATTCTCCCATCCACCGCAGAAAATCTCTGTGTTAGTTTCAAAAACACATGTAAAGTTTTATAATTTGTTTTTAATTGAAAATCAAAATATTATAGGGTTCAACCTTGTTATTTACCATTCTATTATAACAGAGTTATATATTCTTTTATAGAATTCCTTAAACTATGCACTACGTGTATTTGTATTACACAAATCTGAACTGATTTTGGATTCCATGTGGGAACATACATGCAGAGAGGACTACAAGGGATCATACCACCTCTAATTCTGGGCTGATTATCAGGCTTCTTTTACTATACTGGAATTTTGGTTTACAAGCAAAATTCCTTCTTGTACAGAGCACTGCTATACAAGTTCCCATCAGCTTGTAAACATTGAGATTCTATTAAGCTTCCTCAGAGAGTCAAAACTGTTACCCTACCCCTCCTCACCACTGCCTCTCACTCCCCATTCTAATGGCTTTTTATTGCCTGGAGAAACCATGCCCACTTCCACATTCATAAAAGGGTTTCATACAGTGAAAAAGGAGTTCTTCAAATACTGATTAAAAAGTAATTGCCCAAGGCCTTGAATGGAGCAATAATGCTGAAATCAACATTAAATTCAGTTTAAAGATGTGAAGAGAAATAAATCCACATCTCTTACACACTTACTGCTAGATCACATACAGGTGCATTGATCTCTCTGCCCACTACACTGCAATCACTACAACCAATGGAAATACTCTAAATTAAGTATAACAATAGAATCATAGAATCCTTTAGGTTGGAAGAGACCTTTAAGTAGACGTTTCTCTTACATAATTTGTCCAGATCTTTGTGCCTCAACAATACCTTACTGGCCTTAACGGAATGAAATAATTTACATGCTCCAATACTTGGCCCTGAAATATGGAATTTTAATATTTGTATTTTTATACAGACACAATAAGAAATGCACAAAGGTATGGTTACATGAAAAGGCAAAGATAATTTGGCAGGTCTTGGCTAAAAAAGCAAACCACCTGAAGCTTCTTAGCTAATCCAGTCCTATAAATAGACTCAGTAATGAATACAAAGATTGCCTCTTTTCTCATCTGTGATCTAGCAAGACATTACTATAGCTCTCTTCCTTCCTTTATATTACAGATGAGAATATACAATAAAAAAGAAGCCTGAAGTGAAACAATATAAATAAGCATCCTCCATGCAGGGCCCTATTCAAATAATTTCAATTTGAGATGGTCTCAATCTGACTTGAGGCATAATAGCTCCTACCCATACCTGTAATCACATCTAACCAAAGATAGATATGTCAGAGCAATTACAATCCCCTGTAGCCAAGCTCATATCCCCAGCCTTCTTTTATAAACATCTTAGATCTTGTTTGTATGATTCTTAGCCCAGTAGACATATTTTCATTTGTACAAATGTCTTTCTCAACTAAACGCTCACTTATCTTCCACCTTTTTGCCACTACAGTGACAGAAATTCACATTGTTTCAGATATCCTGCACAGTCTGTGCTACCCTTAATGTGAAGGAACTCTGGGTGCGTTATGCTGATTGACTTTACTGGATTTTCCCTGTAGAAAAAAATCTATAATTTAGTCTTCCTACTGAAGGACAGTGTTGTAATCACTCATGTAAGCTCAAGACCTTCCTAGCAAAGCCATGTTTGGAGCAGCCACTTTTGCCTAGTTTGCAAGTGCCTCATCCTCCACTAATATTTTAAATTATCATGTAAACTGTAATGAGTGAGACTTTGCAAATGGGTGAAATGATGTAGAACATTCAATTACAAAGTCTCTGCACGAGCTACTGGCAGCCTCTCAAGGTCTCAGTTTGCCTTGTAGGACATCCTAGTGTGACACCCATTCATGGCTCCATTCTGAGAGACATTTAGAATAATATGGAGGTAAATGCTCAGAGGCAGATGTCTTATTTGCTACAGAGACACTGGTGAAAAGAAAGAATCTGTGTCAGTCAACAGTAGCCTGTGAGTGAATAAAATACAAATAGAATCTCAAGAAACTCATCCAGACAGACTGGACAGAAGGAATAAGCACATAAAGTTAAAAGGGTTAAGAAATATAGAAGATAGCTGTTGGAGAAAAGGGAATGAAAGGCAAACAATTACTCAGTAATGGTTACCTGTAGTATTTTCAGGAACCTACTTTCACCACATGCTTATCATTACAAAAATTCTCTTGCAAGTCTGAAAAATTCTCTTTTTTTAAACTCCAAAAAATAAGAGATCTCATCGTGTCACCCAAAATGACAAAGAAATGTACCATGACAAACCACAATAACCACTCCTTTGCAAATTAATAGAAGTATACCAAGTTTTAGGAATAAGCTAAAGATACAACTGTGAAGTGTAACTAACTATAAATTGTATCTATGTACTGGTGCCTTTACTGTGATATTCACAGCATAAGGGGAAAAAAAACCCAAACAAACCAAAACAAAAACCACAACATAAACCACCGCAAAAACCCAACTATGGCTATTATTATTTCTGGTACATATTAACTGAAATGGATTTGGAATGACAAAACATCAGTTCAGTTCAAAACCTCACAAGAAAAGCATCACCCTTGACACCTTTAATGAAAAGGAAATTGCAGACAATCATGTATCTGTTCTCCCCAAGTAAGATGAGTTTTGAATGCTGGTAAAAAAATATCTAATAATGTCAAAGTTAGAGCTCATTAGCATATTAAATGTTTTAAAGTGTGCAAGAGTTTATAAAATGTTATGGTTTTCTGACATTTACAGCACAAATTTATGATGATTTTAAGGAAGGATTACAGAATAAGATTTAAGAAAAAGAAGTAGATTAGTTCTATGCAATTTTAGCCAGAAGTGTTTTGGTTTGGAGTGGAAAGGATCTTCCTTTTAAATGTAAACAGATCTACCTATAATACAACTTCAGCCATAAAATTGGCAAATTATTATTCCAGGAAGAACTTCAGTAACATTTGAAATGTAAAAATAAGTTTGTTGAAGTCTCTGGTTTTGGGGTCTTTTTTTAAGGAAGCAGACAGGGAAGCTAGAAAGTGTTCTCATCACCTTTTTCATTTTATCTGGATAATGCAAAGTGCTATTATTTATACAGCTTCTGAAAGGGACATTGTCTTCCAAGCTAAAAATGTAAATTATTAAAGGTCTTCCTTGCAAGATTACCTCCAGCTTTTTCATATACACTGAAGTCAGCACTATTTAAGGAAGACAGTGTCAGAAAAAAAAAAAAAAAAAAGACTTTTTTTTTAATCCTTAGTTTATTTTACCTATAAGGAACATAAAAATATAGCCTTGTTTATTATTTCACTGGTTACAATTTAATCCTCTGCAAGATCATTAAAACTTTTATTTGCAAGTCTGCATCCCATTTTTATTGCTCTTTTAATTGAATCCAACCTCTGAATAATATTTGCTTCAGTTCAGGGTTTTATATTTGCATTAAATACACATGATTCCTTCTCAAGCATACAGGACACTCTCTAAATTAATGTACAAGCATCACAGAAGTGCTTGAGGCTTATGGAGGTACAGCTAGTCTTACAGTACAATATTTTCAGAAATTATTTTAACTCATATATACTGGAAGAAATATGAATGTTTAAAATTATGGCAACAGATTAACAATATTCCCAAATCTGAATTAAGTGCTAGATGATAGTAGACATGAAATAACCAAAAGTGATTTATAATACAAAGAAACATTATACAAATTAGAAAGATTAAAATACTTGCCCTGCTCCTAGAGTAGTTTCATCACCTCAAATAACGATGGTAGTAACTTATGGAATTACGGGGTGTTTTTCACCCTGACAACTCTCAAAGCAATGTGTAAAAGCAATAAACAAAAAAACCCAGGTTATATGACATGTTCTTTGTCCCCCAGTAAACACCCCTTTTTCTGAACTAAGAAACCATTAATTGCAGAAGTAACTGTATATAGTGTATAGCTAATAAATTCAGCTACAAATTAAAGGAATAGTTTTTAAACCACTTAATTTACACTGTTACAAACACTGGCTATGACTATGAAGATTTCTCCAGAGAAAACGTCAGAGAATCTTTCTTCTTTGCAAATGATTTCAACCATGTCATCTTATTGTACTCCTGAGTATGCACATTCTCCAATAACTTTTTCTGATCAAATTTGAAACCCAGAAATTCCGTATCATATCCATCATAAATGAACTTTACAAAAAATTTATCTTTGGCTCTAAAGTCTGTTAGCAGGAATAAATTTTAGGAAAAAAATTCCATACTTTTTCTCTTATAAACCAAGTTACTGGCAGTTATCTTTCTCTGTTTAACACCCAGTTTGCTCTGGAAGCATTTCTTTACTCATCTAGACACAACCCCCCCCCACCCAAAAAAAAAAAAAAAAAAAACCAAAAAAAACCCACAGACCTCAGATTATCAAGACAAATATTCATCTTTCTATGAAAAATGAAAACTTTCTGGGTATGTTGTAAGCATGAGGGCAGCATTCAGATAACTTCAGCAACTAAAAAGCAGTATTATATCTTATTTCTATAGGTCCTGGAGAATGGTAAAAGACATACCGTGGAACTGACTTTAATGGAGAAAAAAAAAATAAATCACAAAGTATCACCTTTAGTTTCACTCTGAGTTATTGGAGTAGCTATTGTGGAATATCCTAGATGGCACCTTAGGAAATTGCTACTAATGCCTTCCTGCTTTCTAATGAAACCAATCAGATAAGATTACATTTTTCTAAATATCCCAAGATTATGAGTAAAAATACACTTTATGAAGTTAAGTATTAGTGTTATATTATTTTTTGACAATTCTAAGTATAGAAATTTTGTAATTAATGATGTTTATTAAGCCTAATAATTTAAATGTTATGCAATTTATAAATATTCCTTTCACCATGCAACGTCAATATATTTTAAATTATTAGATAACTAATATTGAACAAAGTGGTACAATTATGGTGCAATAATCAGTATTATACATATTCAAGTGTTGGCACCATTATTTCCTCAAATCTAAATTGTTACAAAAAGGAAAAGAAAATAATCTTGAAGAAACACATTACATTGGTGGAATAAAATATGAGCAACAGAGTCCCTTATCAAGGGAGAAGTCTCAACCAAGCTGATGACATTTTTCCCCGTTTTCTGCCTGCTGCAACACCGTGTACTGGAAATCTTATTGAAAAGTTTATAAGCTTTGTTCTGTGTAGGTGAGAATTGGAGAAAAAGAACAATGAAAGATTAAGGTGAAAAGTGAAGCGAGACTAGAGAAAATTAAAGTATGGTAACAGAGTATCAGCCCAGAAACCAGCAAACCATTCCCCTTATAAAAGATAAAAAAAAAAAAGGGGGGGGGAGGGGGGGGGAAATGGAAACAGAGAAACATTTTTAACTGCCCCTTCCTAGTACGCTTTCTGAGTTTCCAGATGAAACACAAGTGATCAAATTAAAGTTTAAAGTTTCCTAAAAAACATCATTTATTTTTCCAGGTAATAGAAACCCCTGAAAGATGTGACCAGCTTAACTGAATACCTGTGGGCTTTGCTCAAACAGACACTGCTCATTCAGTGTCTAACAATCCTCCAGGGACAGGCATAGGGCTTTCAGATGCCCCATGGGGAGAAGTAGGCTCTGGGTGGCTTCCTCACCAGCATGCATTTACCTTTCAAGCTCACTTGAGGTGATTACCAAATTCTTGAATCTCCCAGAAGTGGATAGATTAAGTATGAAATCATATCTAGCCAGCAGAAATTAACAATCATCACTAATAATTCCAGTCTTTACTTTTCAAGAGAAGTTTTCTTAACCGAGTTTCTGGGTTTGGACATTAAAAGTGCGTAGCTCACTTTTAATTCCCACCTTGTGCTAGCTCACACTGCCAAAATGGTAGTACCCTTATCTTCTGCTGACCACTTGCCCAACATAAAATATTATCATTAACAGGCAGACAAGCAACCAAACTCCTCCCTCAACTAACACATCACACACCAGAGATCCAAAGTGCCAAACAACCAGAGGGAGGAACAAGTCAATGCACTCACTGACCTCAAAGGATAGGAAGAAGGGAGCAAGCTGGCCTAGGAACCATGCCATAGGAAATGGAATCAGCCAGACAATGAGTCCAATTATGTAAAAGCCTCCCAGAAACAAGGAGGCTCACGATCTTGCTCTACTGTCATGGGAACTCCACTTGCTATGAAGAGTCAGGGAGCCTCTTCCAATAGCCACAATCCCTACACAACACATGCAGTGTACAGACAAACCTCCCAACCCTACCACAAGCAGAGTCAATTCTTACACAATTGGCTTCTTGCCCCTCCTCCAGGTTAGTGTGGAAGGCAGGACACCTGGTGGTCATCTCCTAATCAGTTCCCACCCAGGGCTGGCAAGACTCTGGTTGAAAACCAGTCAGGAGGGTCTTTCTTGCCTGGTTGTGGACATCACGCATATGGCAACCCTCATTCAGGGCTGGGGGTTTAAACCCCAACACTTCCCCTTAGTACCCTTTTATTATCAAATAGTTTCACTCTCACAGATGTGGATGAAAAGCAGGGATTGTCCCTATGGGAACATTATGAGAAATAATCAGAGAGAAAAATCCAGAATGGAACAAGGCAGGACAAGTTCTTGTGCATCTGTTGCCTTTCTCATCATACATACCACCAGAGCTGGAATCATGAAACAAACAGGCCACTGAGCAAATTATGCCACAGGAAGCAAAAGGTTATTGCACTTCAAAGACTGCTTCTGATTTTGTGCATATTACAAGAGCACTTGCACAATGTCAAACATAGTACACTAAAGAAATCACACTTTCTGGAGGATCTTAGTTAAGAGTAGAAGAAAAATGTTCGATACTGTCTCCATGGTGAGCTGTGTCCAAGCCAAAAACATCAGGCAAGTGTGGACAACCACAGTATATTTTTAATGCTTTCATCTTTATTTCTAAAAGAAACATCTTTATTTCTGCCTGAAACGTGGCTGTCAGAGGGCTTTAGAGAAGGAAGACATATGTGGAATATGTTTGGTCAGGTGTTTCAAATGCTACAATGAATGCTGGGGCACATGAATATGAGGGTGTGTACAGAATTGCTGCACTCACAGTGCTGTGAACAGCATTTATTTTATACTGAAAAACCATCACACTGATGTGCCCTGTTGTGTAACAGGTGTTCCTAGGAAAACATTTGGCATGGGGTATAAAAGTATGATCGATGGCCATTGATTTGATTAGCATAGTTAAAAAAGTCCAAGGAATTGTTAAAGAAAGAAGAAAGCCAGGTAACATCTACACCTTCTGAAAAATTTTCATCTACATTAGCTAAAAGACTTGACCTTTCCTTTTTGATATAGCAGCCAGTGCAATTATCAAGGAATTTGTTACTTCCAGTCTGGATTTTTGCTAGTTACAGCACACTATCAGAATGCAATTAGTACAACTATAGCTAATTATTTCAGGACGTGTTATTTTGCCATTCATTTGCCTTGTGGGGTGTTTTACCAAGGGGAAGGCGTAGCCTTAAAATGCTCTGGCTACCAGTTCATTTTCAAGCAAAACTCAAGGTACATGCTTGAGCTGAATGGCAGAAGTTCTGCCCAGAGTATGGCCACAGAAGGCAGGAACAGACTTCTGGGACTCCAAAGGATGCTGGACAGAGCGCTGGTAGGATGCTGGAGGTTTTCCACTGCAAGGCCACCTCCTGGCAAAGCCACATTCAAAGCTCTTTTGGGGGAAGGAAATCCTTTTCATCTGGATAGCCATGGCCATACCAAGGCAATGTCTTCTTGAGGAGCACTGCAGAACTGGTTATCTTCATTCCTGGCAGATCCAGGGACAGCAGGCATATGAATTGGGATACAGAGAAGTTGCCAGAGGTCCTAGTGCTGTGGAGCACCCAACAGTGTCCTGCCAGGCACAGGAAGGGTGCTCATCCCCAATGTCAACCAGGCCAGAGGCATTTGGCCACTCTCAGAAGCCCCTGATATGGCTCCAGGTTGAGGCAAAATAGGGCTTGAGCTCGCCCTGTGGGACAAGAGGGCAGGTCATGCTCACATGCTGTAGGAACAGCCAATCTCCAGTGCTGGGGTCAGGGAGGAATTTTCCCTCAGGGCAGATTGGCGCTGGGCCCCAGGGGTTTTTTTTGCCTTCCTCAGCAGCACTGAACGTCAGCTCTGAAGCAGATTCAGAAAAATAAAATCTTGTTTCCAATTGTAACTATTGTGATTTGTGTCCTTGGAAGTGTTTTTGGAGTTGAAAATGCCCTGGCATTTCAGGCAAATAACAGTCTCATCTTTATTTGACTCACAGTGAGGAACGGAAGGGAGAGGAGGCAAGCATAGTTCAGCTAGAAGGGTCCTATAATGACTATCTTGTCCAATTGCCTGACCACTTCAGAGCCGACCAAAAGTTAAAGCATGATGTTAATGTAAGAGACATAGGCCATTGACCATCCCTCTAGAAAGCCAGTTCCATGGCTTGACCACCCTCTCAGTAAAGAAATGTTTCCTCATGTCAAGTCTGAATCTCCCCTGACACACACAGTCGTTCCCACACATCCTGAATCTGGGTACCAGGGAGAAGAGAACAGCACCTCCATCTCCATTTATGTTCCTCAGGAGGCTGTAGAGAGCAGAGACTTCTCTCAGCCTCTTTCTCTCCAAACCAGACAAGCCCAGAGCCCTAAGCCACTCCTCAGAGGACAAGCCTGCCAGTCTCTTTGGTACCAACGTACCTCTGGTGGATGATTGGGAGGGATCCTGCTGTAACAGCCACTAGGTCCTTCAGTACTTTGGTATGAATCCCTTCAGGTCCTATGAACTTCAGAATACTCAACTGATATAACTTGTCCCTTACAGTGACAGTGCCAACAAACAGAAAGTCATTGCTCCCACAGTCACGGTCTTCAATCTCAGGGGATTGGGCAGCACAAGCACTATCGGTATTGCTACAGACTGAGGAGAAGGAGTTCAGTACCAAAGTCTAATGACTTACAGGTTCTCTAGAGTGTAAACAAGGGTAATATTTGATATCACCCACAGTGATGCTTAAGATAACATTAGGATAGAGACAGTTCAAATAATTTATAAAACAGCTGTCCAACTCTGCCTTGTTTTGGCCATTAGTCAGCAATGCAACAATTAGATCAGTGTCAGCTGTGGAAAATATTGCATTGTATGAGCAATTCTTTCATGGAAATATCTTGACTATTTAAGTGATATCAAGAAGTATAAAATAGTACATAATGCATTATTTTATAAGCATACCTCATTTAATTTGAAAGATTACTTTCTTTTATTCTTACAGACAAACTGAAGAGATGAAGTTTCAAAATGAGTGTATTTCCAGATTGATAATAAAATAAAACCAGGGTCAGATTTATTTTTTTTTGAGGAAGGAAATGCTAAAAATCAGCAATTACTACACTAGGGAACTTAGCCAAAGACTGTCTCTCCAATTAGCCAATAATTATCAGCTTCAAGAGAACAGCCATGCAACAGATAAGTTGGGTTTTGCTTAGTATTTTTAAATAATTAATAGACAGAAAAACATAAACTAATAAAGTACCTAATCTACTGAAATGCAGATATTTCTGCAGTTTGCTATCACTTCAGTTCTGTTTTGTACAGTGGGGACAATCTGCTTTATGTGTGTCAGTCTGGTCTAAGATTCATATCCCTGGCAGTAATTAGTTATTATATAAAAACACTCAGTATTCAGTGGCATGCTATTAATTAGTCTTCATTTTCCAAATCACCAGTTTCTTCAACATGATGATGCATGAGATTTAATAATGCTGTTAAATTAAAAACACAGGAATTCTGGGGGAAGAAAACTCACCTATTTTTGTAACATTGGAGGCCGAATGCTCTCAAATAGTATTGCACTGCAGAATATATCTTAGTAAAACAGTCTGAAATGTATCACTGCCTTCATCAGTTAAACACATGAAGACCAACAAATCAGTGGAAGGGGAGGAAAAAAAAGTAAAAATAGAGGAAAAAAAATTAAAAAAAAAACAAACAGCTGTGAGGTATAAGTAAAATCAAGTTGCTCTCACCTTTAACTAATTATTGAATCAGCATCATTAACTGCTGTTGAACTGTATATTTATGCACATATACACATACATACAGAGAATCTGTAAATGGTGTCTTGCATGTATATATTCTAAATGATTACAATGTATGTTTCTATTGGCTTCTAGTCTGCTATGTCTGCATAAGTAGCAGACTCCAGCACACAAATTATTACAACAGATATGTACCTAGTAATTCCAAATTATAGCACAGAGATAGAAAACATAGATCACCTACAAGAAGGTGAACTGGTTATTAAATAAACTTCAAAATGTGTCTTTTCATCAGTGAAGTCACCTAAAGTTTAGATAAGTTTTATGAGATACAGGACTGAAGGTCGGAGGTGATCTGTTTTGAAAAAACACAGTACACACAAAATTATGGTTTTTTCTGATTAGTAAACATGTATGTGTCATATTATTCAACTGAAAAAAAAAGTTCAAAAAGTATGAAAAATTGACCATCAGAAAACAAAGGTCAGTACTGAAAACTATATTTAAAAAATTGAATAATACGGTATAAAATACAACTGATTACATATACTGCAGTTACTTTTACACTGAGATAGATCACACTAAAATGGAAGACACTAAAGCAAAGTGAGAGAATTAATACACTAGTTTAAGGGAGAACAGAAATGAAGTGTAAATGTTAGGCATTTTTCTTTTTTTGTAGTTGGTCTGTAGTCTGTTATTAGACTATCAGTGTACTTGGTGCCTGATAACTCCCATCTATCCACTATGGTAAACCATTACTGAAAATAGGAAATTTCATGTAGAAAAACAGAACACTGTTTCTCCTACTTTCCACAGAAACCTTTGAATTCTTTGAAAAGCATTCTACAGCCAAAAAGCTTTCAGAGTCAAATCCCAAAAGTTTTTCTGTACATATCTATTTCATTCAGAAAACAAAATGTCTAAGCAGCTCAGTTAGACAACTTAAGTATCTGTTTCATTTATGTGGGTTTTCCCTTACATCCTCTCTGAGAACACAGACTTAATTGTTCAATATCCTGCTGTCACCAATTTGTCCTAGGTTAAGTATTTTCTAGTAGTACATATATTTCCTTTGCTAATAGATGCAAATGGCTTCAGGGAAACTGTTCCTTAGCGTTAATAAGCAGAGAGTTGAAAGTAAAATAATCAGTTCAATAAAATAATTTTGAATTATTTTAATAGAAAATGTACTAGTTCTTGTGAAGATAGTATCAAATTCAGTTGAATATATTAAAGCAAACCAGGGCATAAATTACCGTATATAGGTCTCTTTTCCATTTTCTCTAAACTTTGAATTCTATTGCTTATAGTTATTGGATAGGCTTTGAATTCCATTGCTTATTCACAGTTTCTGCAGAAGTTCTTATATTTCTCGAAACCTAAAAATCTTTCAGGTTCAGTTTCTCCACTGTTTTGTGGGAAAATCAAAGTTTAGCTAAAGATGGGGCTGGCAGTTTGCTGCTAGCTTGCCCCTTCCTTTTGTTCCCTTTTGCAAAGATCTGCATGAACTCAAATCAGGTAACAAACTAATAACCAGAACACAAGGCATATATTAATACAGCCACAGTTGCTAGTAAACAGCCAAATATAAAATGTTCCAAACACAGGATTACTCTTCAAAAATTGTCACAAAACCACACAACCTGACACCCTCCTGTTTTCAGTGCTACACTATACCACTCAGATTGGCCCTTCCAAAACTGCTTCAGCCAAAGATGATACAAATATCTTTCCTGGTAGCTTATATTCTGGACTCGGCAAGCTATCACTGCTTACTTCACAGAGAACAACCTAAAGAATCCACACTGCATATTTCTTAATGCCTGAGGTCAGAGTTGACATCTACCAAACACTACTTGTCCAGAGCTTTCATGAACCAAACACCAAAGTAACTTTCTTCCCGAACATCAGTCACTGGTATTTTGGAAGTCACTGCTACATCTTGCCACTGGACACAGGCACCATTAAAACCTCTTGCTTCTTCATTACTTCAAAATATGCAACACTGAAACCATGGCTACTATGTATGCAAGCATATTACTCTGGCAACTGAAGTATTTCAGTATTTTCATCTACCAGTTGTATGCATGAGCACCAAAGGATCCAGATGCACTTATTTGGAGGGATGAACCTGATTATCTGCCTAAATTATGCCTAACAAACTGTGTACACGTACACTTCAATATCATGTTTAGTACACTCACACCAGCTTTTATACTTTTGTATCCAGATTCTCTTTCCTTGGCTAACAATTTGTAGAGAATAACACTGTCAAATCTTTAAAGCTAAGAATTAACATTTGTTTTTCACATTCTCAGTAATGATTTTTTTTTTTTCTTTAGATCTATGCTCCAAACTGTAGCAGAATGTTAAAAAAATGCATTAGGAAAATATAAACCATGTACACGAGCAACACAAAATGAAATCTGATTCAAACACGATCTAAAAAGTCCGCAAAAAAAAATGCTCACATGAAAAAATACTTAATGATAAAGTGTCATGCATTTTCAGTTAATAGACCCAGGAAAATAATTCTCATTTAGCTACTATTTTATAGCTTAAATTTCATTTAGGAATTTCATTCTTCCATTTGCTTTTTAGGAAGCATTTTGTGGAAGATCACTTATTTATTTGTATTTATCTATTATAGCTTTAAATGCAAAACAAAATTGATTTAGGTAATTTTGCAGTATTGAAAGTATAAAGTGAGAGAAGCGTATGAATTAAGGTATCTTTAACATGAAAAAGAAACATTAATATATTCAATACCTCTGTGTAACCTCAGACCCAGAACCATGTCCAGTTATCTATTAATAAATAAATAATATTTTCTGTTGACCTGATTAAATCTTCAGAAAAAGACACAGTTTTTATGTGTAAGGTAGAGAAAAGTGTTTTAAATGAAAGAACTTAATATTTAAATCCTCAGAATGTACCTAATTAGTATTGAATGTATGTATACAGTCTTCATAAAATTAGCTTTTTGTATGAAAATTAGTGAAATAGTGGTTTATCTTCCACTGAGGGGAAAATATGAAGGCAAGTTAATCAGTTCTTTCAGGTATCTTCAACTTTCCTACATGGAAAATCTACCAACAGTATGTTTAAAATTATAAAACTCAGCTTAGATGTAGAAAAAAACAATATCCCATATCATAAGTGCAAGATTAGAAGTGGGACTAATGTTACAGTTAATAATAAATAAACTGACTTTTTCCTCAAACAATTGAGACATGAATAGGACAAAATGAAAACCTTTTACCAGTCTCACTATTCACTTCATTATGAAGGGTAAGTAAAATGGAATATTCATATGATCATTATTGATTTTGTCTTGATTTTACAAGAACAGTAATCAGCTTTAATATATTGTGTAAAAAACAGGTAAGCTTTAGAACTATTAAAAGATAGAAAAAGACCTTTTGAAAGATAATAGATATAAAACAATGAAAAGATTCTGAAATAAAACCATAACAGCACTGTATTTTGCCTAAGAAAAAAAGACTGAAATAGATTAGTTGTAATAGTCCCAGCCAGTAGCATACAAACAAGATACTATTGCTAAAGCTGATACAAAAATGCATCACACTTTAAAAACTAATTGAGAATGTTTGGTTTTTTTTATAGTTGGCCCTTTATATAAAATCACCACTTAGTGACTACTGACTACTGTGGCATTACTTGAACAAAACACAGTCTCGGGATTAAAGATTTTTCTTAGAAATAATTATCTTGTCTTCTACTATATTATTAAGTTTAGCGACCATAGGGATAATATCAAAATGAAATTTTTCATTAATTATTCTTGTTCACATGAAGATAATGATAGCATATTCAAATTTGGAATAGTCTAAATTTGTTCATTTTTCAAATTCAAAGCTTCGTTATTAATTAAAAACCCTATAATAATCAGATACATTGCTATACAAGGAGTTGAATTAATCTAACTATCAACTTTCTTTTTGATTAGAAGAAGCATTTTTTTGACATGTGATGTATGTATACTCTATTTTATTTCAGTCTCAGACAATTTTATTGTCTTCCATTTTATGCTTCTGTAGTGACCATGATTTAAAGAAATATGTACAGCATTCTGCCCAAACATCCCAGCATAATAGATATTATTTTGGAAACCTTGATTTTGCAGCTTAACTGGCATACAATAGAATTCTAGCACTGTTGGGGGGAAAATAAATAAATAAATAAATAAATCAGAGTCCCTGAAACAAATTCTGTTTTTCTTATCCAGGAATACCAATGGTGCTATTATTTTGAAATTGAATGAGTACAACAGCAATTAGGCTTTTTCATTTATCATGTTTTCAAGCATCACAGGGCTACGGGGAACCATTACAGGAGCAACTAACACTTTCCTAGGATGTTGGCAATGTCAGCACAGACATACCTAGACAATGGAAAATCTTACATTTATGTAGTCACAGACCAGAAAACAGTATCACTCCATGAATATAGATCCACTGCTACATTTCTAAAAGGAAGGATGACTTTATTTAAGAAAAAGAGCACAAAATCATTTAATCTAGCCATCAGATCACAGAATGGTAGGGGTTGGAAGAGACGTCTGGAGAGCATCTGGTTCAATCCCCTCTACCAAAGCAGGTTCGCCTAGAGCAGGTTGCACAGTAATGCAGTCAGGTGGCTTTTGAAGGTCTCCAGAGAAGGAAATTCCACAGTCTTTCTGAGCAGCCTGTTACAAGGTTCCATCACCCTCAAAGGAAAGTTTTTCCTTATGTTTAGGTGGAACTTCACGAGTTCAGCTCCATGGAAGAGTCTGATCCCATCTTCTTGACACCCACCCTTCTGTTACTTTTAAACATTGATCAGATCCTCTCCAATACTCTTCTTCTCCAGGCTAAACAGGTCTCAGCCTTTTGTCCGAAGAGAAATGATCCTGTCCTCTAATCTCTCCAGGCGTTCCCTATTTTACTTCATCTGAGGAGCCCAAAACTGGGCACAGTACTCCAGATGTGGCCTCACTAGGGTAGAGTAGAGGAGGAGAACCTCCCTTGACCTGCTGGTCACACTCTTAATACACCCCAGGATACCATTGGCCTCTTTGGCCACAAAAGCACACTGCTGGCTCATTCTTAACTTCCATGGTTAACTGTCCACCCTCCCAGGTCCTTCTCCACGGAGCCATTTTCCACCAGGTCAACCCCTACTCTGTACCAGTGCATGGAGTTATTCCTCCATAGCTGCAGGACACTGCACTTGTCCTTGTTGGATTTCATCAGGTCCTCTGCACAACTCTCCAGCCTGTCCAAGTCTCACTGAGTGGCAGCACAGCCTTCTGGTGGGTCAGCCACTCCTCCCAGTTTTGTATCATCAGCAAATTCACTGAGGCTACACTCTGTCCTTTCATCCATGTCACTGCCGATGTTGAACAAGACTGGACTTAGGTACTGACCCCTGGGGAACATTCTGAGCTGCAGGCCTCCAACTAGACTCTGCACCACTGATCACAGCTCTCTGAGCTCTGTCATTCAGATGTTTCTTAATCCACTTCACTATCTACTCATCCAACCCACATTTTCTGAGCTTACCTGTGAGGATCTAATGGGAGACAGTGTCAAAAGCCTTGCTGAAGTCAAGGTAGACAACATCCACTGATCTCCCCTCATCTACCCAGCTAGTCACACTGTCATAGAAGGCTATCAGGTTAGTAAGCATGATTTCTGCTTGGTGAATTCACACTGGCTACTCCTGACAGCCTTTTTTTCCTCCACATGTTTAGAGGTGACTTCCAGAATATGCTGTTCCATCACCTTTCCAGGGATGGAGATGAGGCTGACTCGTCTATAATTTCCTGTGTCCTTCCTGCTCTTTTTGGAGACTGGAGTGACACTGGTTTTCCTCCAGTTCTCAGGCACCTCTCCTGTTCGTGATCTTTTAAAAATGGAGAGTGGCATAGCAGCAACATCAGCCAGCCCCTTCGATGGGATTCTATCTTCCTCATAATTTTCTGTAAAACAATAGCTGAGCATTTTTAAATACTAAGGCTTCTGAGATGGCATTCTAAAGTATTTCAGGACAGTTTTAATTATAGTTTAGTATTATTAAAATCTAGCATGTATGAGAAGGGCTCATTAAGTAATACCACAGTCAGAGCACAATCAATTGTTCAATGTTTCCTGAAGTGTTTGACTATTTATAACAATGGGAAATGTGGTTTCATCAATGATAATACACACTTTTTCAGGTCCAATTGCTGTTTTGAAAGAAACTATAATATAAATCACATTTAGGAGAAATATAGCAAATGATGTAAAATTTTTGGTCTTTTCTACAGCATGAAACATTTAAAAGAACCTTGATAAACAGTATCATAGGTGTGCAGAGAGGCATGAAATTTGCAATTGTACTGGTACTTATCTGAATGGTCTTCCAGTGTCCTTTTTCTGACACCACACATTTTATGGCTGCACAGAGGCTGCCTAGAACAAAAGGTTTCCATTTCTTAATTAAAAAAAGTGGAAAAAAAAAAAAACAAACCAAACAAACCTTGTTTACCTCAGGTACCCAAGTCAATTTTTTAAATTATACTACAGTCCTAGAGGTATAAAGTTTTGTAATTTATTTAAAAGAAATATTTGAGATCCAAACAAGACAAAAGATATTGCAGACATCTAAACAAAAAGTTATCTGTTATATTATGCTATTAACAAGGAAAAACATAAACACTGTTTGAGGGCCATAGCTCTTCACCTGCACAAACCATACCATTGTAAAATTTAAGGCCCAAGACTGTTCTCCAAAATATTGAGAGCTGTTGACTGGAACTAATGACAAGATGCCATGACTTCTGCATCCTGTTGTCTCTGCACACCTCCCAGAAAGGCTTTCTCACTATGAACTAGATCAAACATTAGTTCATTTATTTTGACCTCCTACCTGGAGATACTGCAAACATGTTTTTCTGATATTAGTACATCTTAAGGTGAATAAGATAGCTGAGACTTTCTGCTCCCTCCCTCCTGCAAACAAGAGCTTTCAACTAAGGAAGAGCTTTCATTTGTTTAGGTATATGCGGGATGAGATAAGGAAAGATGTGTGGTTTGGGGTGTTTTGTTTATACTGCAGATGACAGATATACCTAAGAACTATGCAATTTTAACTAAACTGTGAGGTGCCTCTCACAGTCTGTATGTCCAGCTCATTACAAAACCAGGCTCAAAGTAAACACTGGAGGAAAAAGAAACTATATTAACAGCCTATCTCATAAGACTTGGTTATGAGGGTGTTCAAGTCAGTTGGACTGTTAGATTTTTGCTACTTCAGAGATTCTCTCAGGACATCACTCTCAAAAAACACTTTGGCCTACGTTGAACTATTTCAAAGGGAGCATATGAAATCCTGAAGTATCTCCCTCTCTTGTTAAAGTAAAAAAAATATGGTAATATTTCACATTTACATAGTATTTTACATTCTAAAAAAGCTTTTTAGACATTAACATATTCATCCTAAAAGCAGTATTACAGACACAATATTCTCTATTTTACACGTGAGTGAACAAACATAAAGAGGTTAAGCTTCTGACTTGTGCTACTTATTCTCTTTAGAAGTTGGGAGAGAAAAGCCAGCAGTACTGGAAATGAAACTCAGAGATACAAAGAAATGCTTCTGGTACAATCATCTTTTCTTCTCATTGTCCTTTCAGATTTTTACCTTCATATGTACTCATTGCTTGTGATTTCAGAGTTGCAGTTACTGTATCTTAGCATCGTATTTTGAGAAAAGCGGTAACCTTGTCAGCGGTAAAGCACAGAAGAGGCAAAGGCAGCAAAGAAATTCCAAACTGTAACAGTAGAATTTCAGAGTGAATTCCTTCATCCAACCAGGTATTCTTATCTGAGAAAAGTTATCTTAATATTGCATAGGCTTTGTTTATGTGAAGGTCAGTAAAAGTTTTGTCTGATACAAAAGAAAACGCTGTAAACTTAGGTTCAGGCCACAAATACTCAGTGTTTCCTTGTCCTTTTTTTTCTTCCTTCAACAGCAAAACTAATAGGAATTGAAACAGCTTCACAAAATCTCAGGGGAAATCAAGTATTATCCTGGTGGAACAACATATACAACTAATGTACCTCAAACATTCCCATAGTACACAGAAGTAAAAGAGGATCCACCTGGAGTTGTTGCTCAATCAAGTAAACTCTTATCTTATAAATAACACACAAATGACTATGCATATATGTACATAAAATTTGTATACCAGACATATATTTTTTCTGTGCATGCTTAATTTTGCAGCTGTAGTGAACAAACACGAACAATCCAGAAGTTCAGATCCTGAGTTTTAAGATTGAACAGGTCTTCGATAAGTTTTGATTTAAACTGGGTTAAACTTTGGATACTATGGTTGATCTCTGCTTGAGTTGAAGTGCCTTTTCACTACACTTTTAATTCTTTGAATTGAATGAGGTTTTTCCAATAGCTATTTTTTAAACTTTATTTTCAGGTAATTTTCTGTTAAGTTTAACATTTCACCAGTTTCCCCCACTGAAGACAAATCAATTTCTTCATCAAAGTATGTTTCTACAGAATTGAATATACAAATACACTGTTTATCTTCCATCTTCCTATGAAAAAATATAAATATTTTGGATGGAAAAGACTAACAAAAAAAAAAAAAAAAGCATGCAAACATTTCTCTGTTATGTATGCATCTGAAACTTCATTTTTAGTTGTTGTCACACACAACAATTTTCCACCTTATGTCAGAAGGGTAGCAGTGAAGCGCTTAAATTTGTTGACAGGCTAAGATCAAATACCTTACCTGAAGCTGATTGACAAAACAATGACAACGGTGGTAACAAAATATTTCTGTAATTTCAGAACAAATGCCCATTATTTTCCTTTTGTAAGATTTTACTTATGAGATGTGATGTTTCTGCTCAGACCCCCTTGACATCTCATGCTACTGCAGAAGCTCTTGACAGATATGAAGCGGGCTAAAGGATTTAACTGGAAAACACTCCACCAGTGACAGCCTGTATTTGTAGCTCAGGGTATGAAGTATGTATAAATTCCCATCCTGCACATTTCTGAAAGCAAGTATTTTATTTTCTACTTATTCAATAGCTTTTATATTTTGCACAGAGAAAAAGTAACAGCAATTCACTGAATACTGTCACTTGAGGGTGGGAAGGGCATCTTCTCAAATTGCTGTTAATGCTGAGCTACATAGTGCCAAGAAGCACAGAAATGTAAGAGGAGCTTCCTTTGTTATTTTGTGCCCTTCTGCTCTAGAGGCTGGCAACCACTCAAGTTCCTTCAAAGGCTTTTCCTCACTTATTCCTTCACAAGCCCTCCTTAAAGGATGGAGAACAAGACGAAATCACTCACCCTCTGGTCCCTCCCACAGTCATTTGCAAGGCACACTACAGATGTTATTACAAAATAATTATTTTCTAGCTTATTTTCCTAACTCCCACTGCAAGTAAAACCCTAATACCAAAAAATGCTTAATTCTTCATCCTTCAAATGAGCTGAATTAACAGCAAAATCAAACCAGGTATCATATACCTGTGCTTCTCTTCATGCATCTGAAGTTTATTGTCCTTGAAAAGTACCCATACAATTCCACTTTAATTTTTAAAATTGTTTCATATCAAAGGCCTTGAATGGGATCTTTATGAGCAGATACCAAAAAACATTTTCAAATTTATTCTTAAACCTACCTGTATGAGATATCTTTATATAAGTTTCTTTTAAAGAACTTGTTGTACCTTGAGAAGTTAAACAAATAAGTCCCAAAACTACATATGCATTTGATACAGTTACAGTAAAAATTATCCTGAATTGTTTAATTGTGGAGAAGCTCTACTAGATTTTGATATGAATATTTTGTTTTGTTTTGAAGTAAAGGCCTGGAAGTTGAACAGATCTTCCAACTCTATGTTTCATTTCTATATCTACAGTATTTTTAAAGAGCTATGACAAAAAGTGCAGACTAGTGCCACTGTATGAAGTACTTCATAAACATTTCTCACTTGTAGAAATGAAAAATATTGATCTTTGCTAGAAATTCCCATTACCATAGAAAATATATAACAATAGACCACAAATTGAACCAAAATTCATCTCTCACCATAACTGCCTTTGAGTCTGACTCCTGATTATACTAGCCATTACTAAGAGCACTTGCAGGAATTTCTGAAAAGAAATCCTGAAAAGGATTGACTGGTAACTATAACATACTTGCTCAGTTAATTCCCACTGTGAAAATGAAGACAGAAGTAGGAATCCTTATGTATGGTATGTTTTATAAAACATGGAAGCCAGAATTCCATCAGAATATGACCATATAAAATTGAAAAAAAAAACAAACAAACTAACAAACAAACGAAAAAGACCCACAACAGCGGAATTTTCAATTTCCCCTTTTTTTTCCCCCCCCCTATATTGGTAAAGAAGGATTACAGTTTGACAAGTTTAGTTGCCTTTACCCTGAAGCTTCAGATGAAAAGTCATCTGTACCATGGAATTTTTGCAAGCAGAGAGCATAGTTCTAATTACTGTCAAATCCATATGGAACTGAGAAGCCTCACTTGATAGAACATTAAACATGCCTGCAAGGTTGTCTAGTTAGCACGGTAACTCTTAAGGAATACCTTGGCTAAAATTTAAATAATACTGAATTATAATGACAGCAGAGATTTGGGGTTCTCTTGACCTTTATTTGCATTCCATCAATTTAAAAATTTGGTTTTAAATTGATTCCCACTACAAATTATCTATTTCCTCTTGCATTTCACGTTTAATTTTAGGAAGGAGGCAGTGATCTTTATTGTGTATTCTACCTCCTACAGCAAGCAGAGCTGCTATTCTTATTAAGTCTGTTAAACATCATCCAAGTGATGACAGAAGTTTTTTGAATTGTTTAGTCAAGTTGTACCATTGTATTTTTAAGTGAAGACATTAGATTACTCAGTTCCATGCCTATGATACACATAGGTAACACTCTTATATTTGTGACAGCTAGTACTGTGGATACTGCCAATTTCAGTTTCAGGTACCTAAATGCTTTTGTGAATATAGCAGCTTGTATTTTTTTTCCTACCTATTTGCCTCTAACAAAAAGCCAGCTTCCTCTTTCTGTGTCAATTATAGCTGTACAAAGCCTCCAGCATCCATCTGAAAAGGACAAGCTGATTTTTGAACAAGATCCCACTTGTATAAAATTCCAATCCTCCTTTGGCATAAAGGTTGAGATAACCTATTATCTTCAAATATAAAAGACTCTATTTGCTTCTGCATGCACATCTGATTGGTGTGAAGGTGTCCAGGTTAGCAGGCACTAGCTTGTCAATGTCCAGCTCTTACAAAACCTCTTTCTGAGATTATGAGAAAAGAGTAAGGGAAACTGTTTCAGATATGCCTGGCAGTTATGCATATGTTGCTCACTGCAGCCACTTTCCAGGTACCCACACTGACTCTAAATGAGTTGATCCCAAAAATGGAAGCAGAACAAATGTGTCAGTGTGATGCCGAGGTTAATACAGCTAGGCTGCTTGAACTAGACAGTATCCTGAACTAATAACTTTGACATGTCACTACATTTTCATGGGACTTCATACCAGATAATTTGGAATTAATGCTGCATTTTTTAACATGATGCTTCATGGTGAATATGGTTGAGGACCACAGATCCCATTTTCAAAAGAAAACTGCTGTCTAGAAAATGATGCTTCACACCATTAAAACTTTTAAATGCCTAAAACACTTGGAAAATTAAATATGAACAGAATTTCATTGATATCTTTGGAAAACAAGGTATGTATATTCTCCATCTGAAATGGATAAAATATTATATGGATGAGGCAGAGGATGAAGCAGTCAGACAATCTGCTTCCCAAGTAAACAGAAAGGTTTGCTAGCTCTCCCTTCTTTTTTTTTTAAAACTTAATGTCAGAGAAAATCAACCCAAATAAACTAACTTGTGTGTATCCCACGTGGTTTCTGTATTTTACTTACAAAAGGAAATGGTGTGACTGGTGGTATATTTTAAACCTCCTATTGATGAAGCATTACTGTCCACTATTGTGGTAACCACCCAAAAGATTATTAAATGAATTATTCACAAATAATTTAAGGTAAGTTATGGTAGTCGGTCTTTCATCTATAAGTGTTCATGCATGTTGAAAGAAATAAAAATATAATGTTTTCATGTTGTACCTCCCAATAAAAAAAGAAATACAGTTTTACAAACTTGTTATTCAAAGACAGGTACTATTTGTCAGACATCTAAAAGGAGTAAGTAAATTTGAACAATGTGCCAAAATAGCTCTTAAACAGAAGCGGCACAACAAAGATTTTGGATTGCTAAAAAGCAAACTGTTCACAAGAACCTCCTGGTAGCATTTGCAGATCAAATCATTGGAGTTCACAGGAAACGGATGACTTTCAAATATTTCCAGTTTGTAGTTCTACAGCTGAATAACATCAGTGCCAAAAATACTTTTAATTTATTATTTTTGCAAGTATATTGCAGAACAAATAATAATCATAAAAACATGGATGACTGGAAAAAAATGTCCTTTGAAAGGAAAAGCCCTACCTAGAACACTGTTTTTGTCCTTAGATTTTCACAATTATGCTGCTAGTATCAGTTTTCTTTAAGTAAATGCAACCAGATGCTTGGCATCACAGGGAAGCTAAGAAACACAGCCCTGAAGAAAGGAAAAGTTTCTTTGTATATGCCTTGAAATGCATCGTTTACACGAATCTTAATGTGTAAAAATAACAATTCAGCTTCAAGATTCAGTTTAAAGTACTGCTTCAATATGTTGAGCAGTCCAATGACTAGTCTTGTTTCTGATAAAATTTAGTTGATGCATCAATTTACTTATTTGGACAATTTATTTATTTGGAAAAGCTGGAGCAACTGGCTGAGATCAATTGGATGAGATTTAACAAGGCCAAGACCCAGGTCCTGCACTTGGGTCACAACAACCCCAGGCAATGCTCCAGGCTTGGGGAGGAGTGGCTGGAAAGTGCCTGGCTGAAAAGGACCTGGGGGTGTTGGTGGACAGCTGGCTGAACATGAGCCAGCAGTGTGCCCAGGTGGCCAAGAAGGCCAATGGCATCCTGGCCTGTGTCAGAAACGGTGTGACCAGAGGAGTAGGGAGGTGATCATGCCCCTGGACTCAGCACTGGTGAGACCACACCTTGAGTACTGTGTCCAGTTTTGAGTGCCACAGGGTAAGAGGAACATGGAGGTGCTGGAGTGGGTCCAGAGAAAGGCAATGAGGCTGGTGAGGGGGCTGGAAAACATCCCTTATGAAGACAGGCTGAGGAAACTGGGATTGTTTAATCTGGAGAATTCTAATGATAGGATGAGAGGAAATGGCCTCAAGTTGTGCCAGAGGAGTTTTCAATTGGATATTAGGAAGAATTTCTTTGCCGAGAGAGTGTTTAGACATTGGAATGGGCTGCCCAGGGAGGTGGTGGAGTCATCGTCCCTGGAGGTGTTAAAAAAATTAGTAGATGTAGCACTTGAGGCTATGATCTAGTGGTTAGAGAAATGTTGGGAGGAAGGATGGACTTAATGATCCTGAGGGTCCTTTCCAGCCATAGTAATTCTATGATTCTATGGTTTATGAAATAATAATTTAAGCATTCCTAGAGTTGAGGGAGGAAAATCTGACAATTTAGCCAAAAAATGCCTTTCTAAGGCATCTTTCAAAGTCTGGCAACATAAGGAGAGCTGTTGGCTTCTACATTAATGCCTCCATTGACTCCATGACCAGTGCAACTCAAAACAAATAATGTAATGATGGAAAATATTAAAATACAAGTGTTAGCAGAGCATGTGTGGGAATTTTGAAGATCCCTCAGTCATCTTTTCTCCCAGTTCACGCTCTTCTACTGTGAATAATATCAGAAGAGTTTCTCCTGTGAGAAAGGTTGCTTCCCTACCTACCAGGCATCTTTCTTTTCATGAATAAAACCTGTTAAAAACAAATAACTAGTTTTTACTGACTCTAACAGACATAAAAAGTCAGACAACAAATGATAACAAGTAGGTAAAATTTGCTGGAGTATCATTTTTCTTAAAACAAATCTTTTCATTAAAAAGGATTAAAGATCTTAAAAGATATACAAACCACTTTTCTGAACAAGGAAACTAACACTTTTAATTAGAAAAGTCATACCTTTAAATGAAAAATATCTAAAATATCTATAAATGCAGTATAGATGGACTTGCTTATGCATTTAAAGTCACTCTTATTATTTCTACAGCAGCCTTACAGTCAAACACCCTGATTTCAAAGCTTAACATCAATTAAAAAAAAAATTATGATACATTTTAATGGGATTATAACATGATGATTATGTCAAGCAGTTGAGACTTAAAAAAAAAAAAAACAAAAAAACAAACCCAGAAACCAACCAACCAAAAAAAAAAACAACCCACCATAAAAAAACCCTAAACCTAAACCAAACCCCAACCCCAGACTCCTTATAAACAGGCAGCCTGTGAATTGAGCATCAATCATTGTTACTTCAGAATGTGTGGAACAGCTGTTCCATACAAGCATATTGCAGTGAAGTAATTTATTTCTTCATACAACCCGTCCACTGGGTCTGTATATCTTAAGCCTGTAGCTATTGGCCTTTGCTCTGGTTCTGAGTTACCAGCAGGAATATAAGTTCACCAGTTTATTCCGTTGCTGCCTTCAACATGTGATAAATGAAAAATTCCTGCCTGGCTACACACAGGGAAAATAGCCAAGAGTTCTGCCTGTTGGTTTTGAAGACTTCAGAGAAACAGAAAAGGCAGCATCAATATGTGCCTTATTCAACATATACTGAGTGGATGTCTTCAGCTTTTACTTTCTATCTTTTGTCTTTCCAGTGATCTAGAACACAAACATGCATGGGACAGAAATCAAAATAAGCTTGTTTTGAAGCGAAAAAAAAGAAAAAAAATAAGTTGGGGGGGGGAGGGGAGGAAGAAACAGGGAAAAAAAAGAAATATGAAGTCCTAGGGCTGTTAAACTATCTTAAGTTACATAATCAAGAGTAGGTAGTTCCTTCCCCAAGAAAAAAAAATTGGATCTTTAGGTTGGTTCATTAAAGGGACAAACCGCCTACTTACATAAATTATTTCAAACTTAGAAATTAGTGAAAACATTTAAACTGATTTCACCAGCCTTTAGATAACTGAAAGCAATGACAGACCCCATTTTGAATTACTTTGAATTCACTGATTCTTTAGAAATTACAGTGACTTCCCAGAGTTCCAACCCAAGTATTACAGCACTGTTCAGAGAGGCTCCACACTCCTTTGGGAGGAATCCCAGACTCTCTAGCACTTGAGTCCCAAAGCGGCCGAGGCCACACCTTTCCTAGTACACCTTCAGCACTGTATCTGGCTCATATTCAAAGAACAGGCATAAGAGGATCACAGGTCACTGCAAGCTCTTCTTTCTGCTAGACCCACGTAGTATTTCAAAACATACACTAAGCAGTAATTTTTAACAGGCTGCCACTGGTGGCTTTGCATTGCTTAGACTGGGGGAAGAGAGAGAAGAAAGGCAGAAAACGCTT
>NW_008604679.1:184251-207717 GCF_000691845.1 Merops nubicus
GTGTCAGTGAACAGTACAAAACTACACCTAAATCAGGACAGTCATGTGTAAGGGCAGGCATAAGGCTACATATTTCAGATGCAGAGCTGAGCTTAGCAATAAACCATACACGTTACTAAATCTTTTCCTATACACAGTCCTATTTCCAAGTGACTTAGCAAATCCTAAGTAGTAAAATAAGTACAAAAGAAGAATTCCTCCAGAATATATTTTAAAAGTTAAAAATAACCTTGCAATACACAATATAGACAGAAAATTCCCTTTCATTTTCAATGAAGCAATGTAAGAACAATGTAAGCAAACGGTACAGAGAGCTATAAAAGAAAAACAAAACCAAAACCTTTTGGTTTTAACATAATCTGCCTAAATATGAGTTGCAAAAGAATGGGGAAAAAAACCCTCCTTTCATATTCCACTTAGTTAATTCTATAATTTTTTGAAAACAACAGCTTTTTTCTGATGGAGTATGTATTTCCCTTCAGAATTCTATGTATTTTTTGCCATGGCCTTCATAACTACAAATAAAAATAGAGAAAATTATGCAACTTTCTGAAAACAGCACCCTTAGGAATACTTAATTTCTCAAAAATTCTGAAGTATCAGGGATAAAATATAAGAAATGCTTAAAAATATCTAGAAAGATTATTCAAGTAGCAAGTTTGTTCCTGTACTTTATACATAATAGGTAATTACCAATTACAAAAATGGAACAAGGAAGATGTGGCTAAAACATTAAGGAGCTGCAGGGATTTACAGAAAAGAGAGATTAAAAATCAAAATGTCTAGTAACATATGGCTAAAACTAAAAACAGAAATCAAAGACATCTTGAAAAAAAAGATGACTTTGAAACTTCTACAAAACTATCAAAAGTAGTTTTACAAAGTAACGGAATTAGGATGATGACTGCTTAAGGATGCACTATGGGCTAGTTTATGTCTCAAAAAATGTAATTTAAAGGAACAATTCAGAACTGCTGAGGAGAGCGAGGAAGATTAATTATAGGTCTTTAAGGAATAATTGTTTTCTGATTCTAAGCCCTTGACTTCAGAATAAAAGTTGCAATAGTTTTAATTGGATCTTTTAGGCCCATACAGGCTTCTAACACAGATTAATTTAGATCACTTTTAACTTAGTCGACAGACCAATGACCCAATGTCTAACCTAATTTAAGCAGTGGTCAAGCCTTCTTAAATGCCTTTATACAGGGTATGAATACTAATTTAAGTAGGTATTTTTGAATTTCACTTTTTACATTCAAACTTGCGTGGTTCCACAGTAATGACTGGTAACAACACAGGCAAGGAAGGGAAGAAAGAACTAATAGATAGATACTGTTTTCCAGAAAGCTTCACAGTAAAACTGACAAACCATTCCAAATGAACATATAATTTTGTTATCTCATATAACTACACATTAATGAAGATAACTGGGATCTACAAGTATCTGCAAAAGTGTCTGGTAGGTCTCATGATCTTACACTAGCCAAAAGGAGGTCAGTTTTGAATTCAGGTATCAGATTCTATTCCTACTTATAAAATATGCATGCTTAATATCAACTATACACAACAGTGGAACCATACTCGTCATTGTTTTAGACATGTTTCAGAGGAAAAGTCTCTTAGAAACAGAAATTACAAGCAAACAAAATTAATTGGACTTTTTCCAGGAAACGCTTTTGAAGTGTTTTGTTTCAGAGCTTTGCCATGACAGTCTATCAAGCACAGTCCTTCAGCAAACTTGACTCCTTGAATTTATATGCACTCAGTGTAGGCTGGGAAGAGACCTAGAGGATAATCTAATTACCTTTCAGTGTAAGGCTGCTGATTGGCAGTAAGAGATGAAAATAGGAGCCAAATCCCTCCTGGAATAAACTGCAGATTCCTGATGTTTTATTAGAGTACCATAATAATCCTGTGGGTAGGTGAATAGCTGAGTGCACAAAAGAAGACATTTATTAGATGGCATAAGAGTAGCTAAAATCTAATATATTAACATACCAAGTGATCATCAAGGACAAGTTTGATTTAAGAATCTGCTTTGTGATTTGCAGAAGTGTCACATCATTACAGTACCATGCCCAAAGAACCTTTGTGCACTATAGTGTTACTTCACAGAATGAGCACCTACTGTCCTGTTACAGCTCCAATCCTGCCCCAGCTATCTGGCATACAGAGCAGTGAGGTCAATTTTGACCCAGGAGCAGAAGACAGTTTGCATAGCCTAATGATCAGGGCACTGCATAAAAGCTTGTAGCCCATACCAGTCTGTTGTCTAGCTGTGAGAAAGGTGGTTTTCTTGGTGCAGTGTTCATCTCCCTACTCAGCCCTACTCTGCTGCCCCAAAAGTACAGCTTTCTTCAAAGTGTATCATCAAAGTGATTTCAGATTTCTTTGTTATTGCTGCTTGTTTTATTAAAAACTCTAATCTTGTTCTAATAAACAACGTTAATGTTAAAGTTGTAATGTGAAATTTCAATGTAATGTAAAGTTGTAATGTTAAAGCTATGAAGTGAATGTTAAGTTACTGAAAAAGCTGACATAACTGATTTTTTATCTGGTGGTGATAAAAGCATTAAATTGTTACTAGAAATTGCCTCTCACATGCTTTTGTTTTCTGTCCAGAAAAATAATTCTCATTATCCATTATGCTCTGATTCTTTAATTTAGAATACAAACTCTAAAAAGGTAGGCTCTGTTTTTTAATCTACACCATGAAGCTCCAAGTACAGCTATGACACTGTCTAAAATATACAACGTACTGAGTCAGAAGGAAGAGATTCTTTTGCACACTCCTTCCTATCTTGCAGTGTTGCTGGATGCCCAATGGCTTTAAATAATGCCAGTGTGCACTGAGTAACACTTACAAAATGCTGTTAATTACATTATTTACATTACAATCATTACAACCAGCAGCAGCTGGACCTATTTTCTACCCGTGTAGCCTAAGACCTGCAATTGTTCTGTCAGGAATTTGTATTGATATTTGACCGCAAGTCCACCAGAGAGACATCCACTAACTTGGATTATGCAAAGTGTGTGCTGTTTATTGGTGTGTTACTTTCCTTGGAAATCCTACTTCACTCTCATCTGATCTAGTATCATCTCATTGATCAAACTCACATCAATAGCTAAAACCCATTAAAAACTTTTCTTGTGGTTACTCTGATTTACCTGAAGAATGCTCTAGTCACAAGAACCTTTTGGAAATGTGGGGGAATGACACTCTAGAGTATCTGATTCTAAATAACAGTTCAGCTATGTTTTACTGTTATTTTTCTGCTTAACAAATTAATGAAAATGTTTTGGTTTACATGCTAAGGTCAAACTTATTCCCTTCTGCTTTCCTGTAATACCCAGCTATGCAGAATGCCACTTTCAAATTGCAGTTCCCACTTTCTGATAGTTGTTATTTTTTATGTAATTAATTCAATTACTTGTTCTAGCAGTCCAGATTTTGGATGCCTTAAGAAGAAAAACCTGCTATGCCTACTGTTGTGAACTAACCATAATCGTTATCTCAGAACCATTTGCTTTCACTCTAATGAGTTGATCTAATCTATTCTGCAATGTTCTTTATGCATAAAGGTGCAGAACCGACAGATGGCTGGGCAAAGGAGGAAATTTTAAAAATAAAATATTCTCTTAAAGAATATCTAAGCATTTCCTAAATTGCTGCCATGAGTAACCCTTTGACAAAGCAGAAAGGTGTTTTACTAGCACTAAACAAGAAAACTGAAGGTCTGATATATTAATTTAAAGAAGACTCTCAATGCCAACTTTCATCTAGACAAGTGTCTTAAAAGGGTTTGGAATGGTATTAAAATCACAGCAGTAAATAACTAATTTAATCTAACATCAGTCTGGCTGCTCAGACTAGTTTCTGGTCATATAAACACAGAACAGCAGTCAATTCTGCCCAAAATGGCAAGGCGAAACAAAAAACAAACCAACTCTTTTTTGGCTGGATAACATATCTTGCATAAAGCTTGTTCTTTAATTAACAGAAAATATTAATAGAGTAGAAAATTATCATAAGGTAAAGGTCTTCTGCTCTGCATAAGTACTGAGGAATACCTATGTTAAAGTTGCATTACAATCATTTTGTCTGTATTATACCAAGTGGTTTTAAAATTATTAATTTTATCTTGTGGGTGCTAGTAGAGTAGAATATAGCAAAAGAAGAAACAGGATGGAAAGATGCCAAGAGGAGGAGATACAGTGTGCTTCCCCCAATCAGGGACTAATTAATTCTTGTAAGCAGAGTGTCTATAAATATGAAGTAGCTACATGAAACAGCTGATTTCCTTTAATGATCCTTCATTTTTCTAAATGTTTATTACAAACTAATAGCAATCTGGCAAGCTGACTGGCTCACACTAATGTCACTGTGACACACTTAGAGCAAAGTCATTTTCATGTGAAACAAGGATCACGTTTGTAGAAAAGCCATTTCATGCAGAGCATAAATTACAATCCTCAGTACAGATTAGTACAGATTAGCAAGATGAAAAGGCTACCTGCTCTGTAGAGCAAAGCTGACCATTAGAAAAATACAACAAAACACAAAACCAAAATATCTGCAGAGATGTTTTAATACCCCCAAAATTCTAAATAACTGATGCACAACATAATAACAATAAAAAGCTTCATTGCCATTCATGTTTTCCACAGCTCAGAAAAATCAAGTGTTTTGAATCAAGGACCTCCAGCTGAATCAAAGCAATTCCTCTTCCTCTAGTGACAGTTCTTTAGTTACTAGTTTTCAAAGTAATTTTATCTTAGGTTTGTACTTCTAAATTATATTTTATTACTCACCCAGTTACTTTTCTTAAAGAGTGTTTGGCAAAATGCAATCTGGTATTTTTGTTTAATACACCAAAATAAATTAAACTCAAAATGGTGCTACATACACTCTCTGTCTGACCTTCTCTTTCATGAGGAATTAACTGTTCTGGAAATGGATCTATTTGACTGGGGCATTCATACTTAGAAATTTGTAGTGCTTGCCAAAGGTCAGCTCTGATCATGTCTGTTCACTCTAATGCTGCCCTCTTTCTGTGTAAATGTTATGCTTTATTCCCTGAATAAATCTTGCAGGTCGTGTTTACTGCTGATGTTTGTTTCAAGCAAACATCAATCTGACAGCCACGATTAGAACTTTTCAGGAGCTTTGATTCCATCTTAGAGGAGCTAAAATAGGACTTCTCAAAACTCAGTAGAAGCAAGTCATCTGATATTTTTCCTACCACACAAAGCCCTTCATGTTTCCCAAGCAGTGTCATAACCCTCTTCAAATTTTCTGCATAAAGAATAAAGGATTTCTTCAAAAAGAAACTGTTCATAAGGATGCATAAGTACAGAACATTTCCATGTGTGGAAATAAGAGACTCTAACAGACTGATATATTCTCTTCTGTTGGTAATTCTATACCACAGCAGATTCTTTAAATACAAGTACAAAACCATAAAGGGAATCCGCATTTATTAGCAAAACAGCAAGAACCTTGAATGCTCAGAATTCTTTTGTCCTTTGTTTGCTCCACCACAGAAGACAGCAACAAGCACTCAAAAAGCTACACCTCTCTATGTTAGACCGTATGGACCTTGCTTAGATGACCAGCCCAAGCAACATGCACAGAACTGCTGGTGCAAGTATGCTCTGCAGCCTTTGTGGATAGTAAAAGGGACAGAATGTATGCGTGTGCACACACATACAAACACAAATATCACAGGCAGTTACCTGTTTGCACCCAGTATTTCGTGTTGCACACCCCTACCTTAAAATGGACAGGCCCAACCAAAGTAAAAACTGTAGCTATAGGTCGTAACTAGAATACAAGCAAATCCAACTTCATAGACATGAATAGATAACAAACTTAAGTACTTTTAATCTTCATTTTCTAGCTGTGCAGCAAGAAATATTTTCTGTTCTGGCAGACGTAATAACACAACGATGCAGATGCGTAAATATCAGGCCAGGTCTTTGTAGACAGAGTTGGATGAAACATTTTTCTACCTGAGACTGACACTCAAAGGTGATATTTAACAATTGTGTTGGCTACAGGCAAGATTCTGCTTTAGATAAACTTGTAACAAACAGAGATCAAAGAAGGTTGAACATTTACAATGGAAGAAAAATTTTGATACTGTGTTCTTAGTTGTGTCCATTTACTTTCACAGCTGTGCATATATGTCCTGCTCTATTTAACTGCTTATTCAAAATAAACAAGAGCCAAAATAATAAAACACTGAAAGAGACATTTCCTCCCATTGTGTTAGCCATATTCTGTTCTTCATATGAAAGGACTTGTTTTGCATATGAATCTAGGAATTTCTAGCAAAATATTCACACATCTGAGAAGTGAAAATCAAAAATAAAAGTCCTTCCCCTGACAAATTCAGACAGGATGCCTTACTATCACCAGTTTATGAGTAATTTGCTCTTCTATTTCTGGAGTTTCAGTTGCTCTTCCTTCCATAATTCATTAAATATTCACAGAGACAGGAAAAACAGAGAGACTGGTAGTCAGAAAATTCAGAAGGGCTGCAAACAAAGATTGTATTGTCTGCTTACGGACACAGCACAATTTAGAATGGCAAGTCATCAATCAGGAAGGTTCTTGTTATGCCAGAACTTTAGTCCAGATGTGCTGTTTGTGTGTATATACACAAGTCAACTGACATAGAATTTAGGAATGTTGGTATTGATCATACCCTTTGTATTACACCTAAATGAAAGCTGATGCCTCAATATACCATTATGCTTTAGAAGGTATCAAAAATTCATTTTTTAAGTATGTCCATATGAACTGCTATATATACCATGTTTTGATTATGTTATATGCATAAAAGTAATTAGACACAAAACTACTTTTGTGCATATTGGTAGAATACACTATGTAAAATGGATTCATTTAGACAATATAGCCTCTTGAATTGACACAAACCTTATTTGTGTTCTCATTAAAATATTTTCAGTGCAAGTACAACAGTGCCATATTAGCGTCAGCATGTATATTGCTATAACCTAGAAAAGTCCTTAGCCGTGTAGGAGCAATCTCAGAGGAAGGAAATATTCCATATTCATGTCTATGTGCCATCCTAATAAAGCCAAATATATTCTGGAGGGGAAACATTTACCCAAGCACAGCAAATGTATTGTTTTCTTGAATACAGACTTTGCTCAATACACCTTCAAAAAATCCTGAACAAAGCTTATTTATGCCTTAAAACTTGAGAAGTGCAATGAAGTTACATGTATTATTTTTCAGAATCAAGGAGACTACAAAACACAGCAAACTTGAAGCCTAATTAGCTGAGTTTCAAATTCACTGTTTGAGACTATAACAAAAGAAATAGCCACTTCCTGGAATGCAGAGACACTAAAGTTGAATTATTCTGCTTGAATAGCTTTATAGCCTTCATCACCTTCATTCTGATCTGTAAGAATATTCATTCTAATAAGATTTTAGCCTAGGAAAACAGATTCATGTTTTACTTTTTTATAGACCTGACCTTGTTTATATTCTGTTCTTTTTTTTCAGTTTAACCTTGCTGTTGTGGATCTCTGTAAAACAAAATGCTGTACTTTTAACAGAAAGAGTGAGTTACTAATGTTAACACTATTTTCCTGTCAATGAAAAAACATTATTAACATTAATCTTGTCTCCTCACAAAATCTTATTAAACAGTATTCTAGCTTACACTGAGATAAATTGCTCCCTTTACTGTCTGAATCCTGAAATATTAATGAAGGGCATAATACATAAGTAATTTTTTATTATAGTCTGGGATCTGTACCATTGCAGTATGTGTATCAACTGATATATGACCAAATAAGTCAGCATCATTCATTACTGATTTTTTCAACATATAATTCAGTAGAGAATGTGAATTGAGCTAGTCAAAAAGCAAAAATATAATTTTCAATAAGAATCTTCTTAATTCCCCATCACAGCCCTGAGAATAGAAGCATAGAATAGTGTCAGATTGCATAATGTCAAAGCCAACCAAAACCACCACCAACAGAGTAATTCATAAAGACTGGTTTCAACAGATCTTATGTCCCAGTTTACCATTTACATTTAGATCTTTTTCTACTTCTTTGGAAGCATAGTGCAACTTAATATGAGGCAAAATCATATCTACTGATATGATTGTAATTAATGGTATCTAATTTACGTAATATAAAGGTGGCAAACACTAAAACTTCTGTAAATCACTGAAGTATTTAAAGAGATCTGTGTGATCTACCTTTAACCTGTCAACAAGTTGTGAGCAAGAGGACAAGAATCATGAACATATCAGCTTGTGTCGATGCTTCTGAGGACTTTCTGCCTGGGTCTTCAGTCACTATCGAGCAAAGCACAACTAAACTGATGAAAAGTAGAGATGTACTAAGGGTGTCATTAGAGGATAAGGAAATTAAGGCAAATAGTGGGGTCAGATCTCTGAGACAAACACTATTCTGTGAGCTGTTCCTTGTAGAACCTTTTAGCTGTGCTAAAATAATGAAAAAAATAACACCACTTGCCACTAGTCACAATCGAGAAACTTCACCAGTGTGAGAAGTCAACTCATGGCCTACAATCACCCAGGACTTAGATGAACCCTTGCTTGCAAGGTTTAATTGGAGTTTAAGCCATACCCACTTGCCAAGATATTTTTTATGTCCCTGCTGTGCCACGTTCTCAGAGGACACAAGTTCAATCTCAGAACTAGCTCACACTTTCTGAGTAGCCCAGGCTGTACTGAGTAGGTGGCAGGACAGCTCTCCCAGGACACCTCTCTGCACCTCGGCCTGACAAAACTAAACACACTCCTCTGCCCAGATAACCAGGTGTGACCCTACACGCATGGCTTGCTCCAGACCTCTCTCTGACCCTGTGTCCTTGCCACACAGTCTTGATCATAAGGCCATGTTGCACCATTGCTCTGGTGAAGGGGATGCAAGGTGGGAGGGGAAAATAAGCCTCCAGGAAGCCCATTCTCCCTGCCATGGCAGCTCATTTCTGTACATGTTTCCCCACAGCACTTCTGTGAGGAAGCAAAACCAGGGGAGCTAGAGAAAGATATAGAGCCAGGGACAATGGATGTGCCTCTTACTGGGGCATATAACCAAGGAGCTTGTTTCTGATTATTTGCTCTCGGGGTCATCAGTAACTTGGAGAAAATTATTCACACAGTGTCCAGAACTACTTGCAAGGATAAACTGGAGGCTTGATACCCTGCCAGAAAATACCTGTGTCTTCAGCTGAACCTACACATCTAGGTATTTTTTTCCATGAATAAGGATGAAAAGCCTGCTCAGACTGAATTAAGATGTGACCTAAGCATCCATCCACACTCAAGAACTGGGGAAACCTGTGCAATGTACATGTAATCTAGGATCTTCATGGTGCTATTTTTGCAGAGCCAAGCTGAGGTCAGGCACACAAATGTCATGAGAGTCTTCCAGAAAGGCCAATCCCATCAATAGGCCATTATAGGCAATTGCCTGTTTTGCTTACATCTTAAATTAATCCTATTAACACTGGTCTTAACTCAGGACTCTCTCTTTCTAGCTGGTACAAGAAAATCCTTCTTTCTGCTCTGGAGCTTTCAGTTCAATACCCATTCCTGGCCAATATTTCATGCAGAATTTGTGCTGGTTTTCCCACAGAATCAGTATTGTGCTTGCAGTGAGATTTCAGCAAACGAGTAAACAGGATTTCTACTATGAACGCAGCCTTAACCACCCGTCAACATTACTATGACTTCTTGAACCTCACAAAATAGCTACAGATACACACCCCGCCCTACTCGTACCGGGTAATTGCATGACACCATGCATGCTACTGAAGAATTCAAATATTATTAGTCCTTATTCCTGTGCTTGCCTAACTATATATTTATTTGTACAACAAAATTGAAGATAATAGGAATATTTCTGCCATGGGACACTTTATATGGTAAATTGAAATTCACTGTTTTAAGTAAAGTCTCATCGCATTTTTTTAAACTACTGTATTCCATTCTCTAGCATAAAGAAACTATGAGATGTTATACAATACCTTCACCATTAGGTTATGTTCCTAAGTTGCACTTGATTAGCAGTTTCCTCCCTTTAATTAAAAATGTATTTCACTGCTTTAGTTTAGTTCATTTTATGAATTTTCCTTAAGGTGAAGATGTAAATTAGATTTTAACTCCTCAAATTGTATAGGAAGACAGATTTCTAATTTAAAACCCCTCTAATTACGAACTATTAAATTCTAATATTTGAGCACTTAATTATAAAACACATTTACTGATTCCCCTAAGAACCATACTGAAACAAATTCATAAGTAGAACTTAATTGGAAATGTAATATGATTAATAGAAAAACTAGAGATGAAGTATGAAGTGGAAATGTGGCTGCTACCACAGCTCCATGCACATGAAAGAAAATTTAACATTATAAACAAGAAAAACTTAATCCTCTTAAGTAAAAAAATCATGTAACTGTGAGTAGAGTCAAAGCCAGCTCTTGACCTGACAGTTCAGCTGAGCAGTCTTCCTGATATTAATGTTTTGCAAAAGAGGATGAAAGAATTGTTCTCATCAACAGGCGATGATCATAGTGGACCAGGGTGAAACCTTAAAGTTCAGGAACAAAGTCTATCTCCTCTAAAATGGTAATAATAATCAATATTATTGCCAAAATTATTAATTTTTAAGTACTTTTTCTAGATGTTCCAGTTACCTTCATGCGCAAACACTTCCAACTTACTATAGTCTGTATATTTCTTTAAGACTTAAAATATCTCCACAGAGCTGGGAATAGATTGGACACCTGTAGCCACCACAAAAATGCAGAGCAATCCATAAGAAATTAAAGGACTAAAATTAGCCTTCCACTTTTGGCAACAGCAATGTTAAATGGGATAATAGTTTAATGATGTTCATGTATCTCCCAGGATACTTAATTCACAAAAAATTACCATACAAATTATTCTCCAAGTATTTGTAATAGAATGTAAAAAGTGAAGAAGGTTAGCCATAAGATAGAGAATAAAACAACAGGAAAGCACATGGTATTTTCAAGGTCCTCACAGACTTTTTCTAGATGGGAAGTCACTAAACTGCCAAATATATGCTACTGTTTCACCTCAGCCTCACACACTACTACCACCTTTGGCTTGCAGGGTTTGTGCTACATCACCCACTTTTTTTGGCCATGCAAACTTCCTTGACACAAGCTACCTATTGCTCCAAGCTTTTCCACTTGGGATTAGCAGAAGCAAGGAGCTGCATAAATTTGGCAAGTGGAGAGAAATTAGTCTATATTGTAGTTGATACTAGAAGTATGCAGATAAAGACAAATGTGTTGTCTATTCAACCCATGTACACTTTCAAATAAAGACAGCGCTTTCATATGTTCTTTCTTCCCTTTCACCACCCTTCACTTGATTCCTTTAGATGAACATAAATCATCTCTTTTTCTCCCTTTCATCCAGACTTTTTTGCCAACAGTTTAATGAAAGTGTTAGGTGTCATATCCAACCAAAATTATAACGCCTCTTCTTTGAAATCTTTCAGCCAGAGCTTTTCCACTGTATGCTTTTGTGACTTCAATGTTTCAGACAGCCTAGGGGCTGTCACAAAAGGCTCTACCCCTTGCAGAGTACATCTTGGCACAAAACTGCTTCTGGGAAATGGGTAGTCTCTTTCCTGAAATGAGCAGAATGCCACTGGTTGATGCATGCTTCTCCATGCCTCACATTGCAGCTTCACCTGAACTGGCCAGTCACATTAACAGAAAATTACTGGCCTTTTCCCTCTTTTTTTCTCATGTTTAAGAAGTTGAAGAACCTGCATGGGGCTTTTCCCTCTCTGTGGCAGGTACAGCAAGTTAGGTAAGAATCTGTAAACACTGGCCATCCTTCTGCTAGTAGTAAACCACTTGAGCTGAACCTCAGCTAACCTTCTCCCAACAAGATTTGAACATAGACTATCAATAATGAGAAAAGGCAGAAAGTCTGTATAAGTTAATAGTCTCATATTTTGTAGTGAAGCATTAACCTCAGGGAAAGCAAAGACTCAAATATTTACTCAGCCCCTTGACCTTTGGTTAGGAATTTTGTTTAGAAATAGAAACAGTGTTCTGAGGAACACTGAGAACTGAGATAACTGCAGTTTGTCTACTCTATGGTCATTATTATTACAGCTTTCATAAGCATATTCTAAACCTCCCTGGACAATGTCTTACAGCAGGATTGATACTTAAAGCTTTAAATCAGGTGTTGATAGTATTGCACCTTTTCTATTTGAGTCTAGCCCTGTTATACTATTTTCCAGTAATCAGATCATAAGAAATAAATTTACCACTTGTTTCATGCTGAAAAAGGTGAAACTAAGTTCCACTGACAAGGCAATTCCTGTTTTAATTTTATGCATGGGCACTTTTTCTTACAATTTCCAAAAATTTTCACAGTTCTTTTTAGAGAGAGCAAAATGAGCAGAAGTTTTGCAATTCTTTGCTAGAAATAGATTTTTTTTTTTTTTTTTTTTCAGAAACTCATGCACCAGCAGGCTCAGACAATATTTAGAACAAATTGCTGGTGTGTACCACTTATACATCTTTCACACTACTGGTTCCATTACGAGGAATAATAAAACGAGGCAAAAGAGATCAGGTAATAAGCAAACCATTCATTTGATGTTAGTTCCCACAGGATGTTAGTTAAGTATGATCTTTGTGAAGCTCAGAATTTCAAAGTTTTTGCTCTTGAGAGTCATTACTTGAGACAGTTGCTCTTGGGAGTGGCACACAGTGACAGTGTTTACTCAGACAAATCTATTGTTACAATTATACCTTAACAATGCAAGAGGATAATGCTATTTCACACCAATTCTCATATAGAGTATTAATTATATTAAATACAACTGTAATTATTACAGAGTAGTGATACATCTTCTCATAACTATTCAATTAATTTGGGCAGACAAAAAAAGTTCTGTTACATTAATGTCTTTTTGAAAGAAGATTATGGTATACCAGTTCCAGTTAAATGCATACACACATGTCTGGAGAGACATCTGCTAGTACAACAGAAGCATTGCTGTAGGTATTAATGTACAATTGATAATATAAAAATTGCTATGAAGCTAGAACACTGGAAAACCCAGACCAAATTCTGTGGTCCATTTTTAAACCTCTGTCCCACATTGTGTTATTTAGAATATTTGTTAAACTAATCCAAATAGCAAAGAGCAGTGTATTGACAGTGTCATCCCAGTGGAGAGACTAGACAAACCCAAGCACAAGCTGAACTACACAGTGCAATGATCATCAGAAATGGTCTAGAAGAAGTGGTAAAACACATTCACAGAAAAAACTGCCTGAAGAGCAGTCTCTATGAATCTAGAGGAATCTTACTATGGTTGTTCTGTAGATGTGCTATTTTCAGCCCTCTTACCTGATTCACATTCAGCTTGGAATTAATGACCATGAGATATGAGCCACTTTCAAACTGAAAGAATTCAGAGCAAAAAGGAATTATTGAAAAGTAGGCAGTTATGATCACACAAAGGTTTGTGTAGATAGAGAGGTTTATCTTATTCCATCACTAAGGTACTATAAATTATTGGTATTCAACACTCACCAGGCAATTATAGCAGAAACACAAAATATGTGAAACCTATTAGAGTTTAAGGCACAGCCATTTTTTCAAGAACACAGGGAATTTCATATAGATTCACAATAAAGCGTAAAAATAATTAGTAGGAAACCACCTTCCTTTTGCTAATATCTTGACTAATAACAGTAACACTACACTGATAAGTAGCATTATTTAGTAAGCTCAAGTCATATTTCTATGGATACAAGTCTAGTCTTCAAGAAAGACTAGATTCATTACAAAAAGTGTTATGATGGTAGGATTTTTTTTTCTGAACAAAGAAGAAAAATGAAGGGTTAAGAAAGCCTCGAACAAAATTAAAAGTTTAAGAAAAAAAACCCAAACTTGGGATTCTCCATACAGCATTTTTATAAATACAAACTTCAGTTGGTAAAGCCTACCTATAGAGCTAAGCTTACAAGGACTGTGCAAAATGCTATTGCCTTCTAATTCTTTTAAAGAAAACACTAGTCAAATCATGGGTAATTCACACTCTATTATGATCGAGTTTTCCTCTGTAAAACACAATGTGCTTAAAAAAACCAACCAACCAACCAACCCAAACAACAGAAAAAAACAACCTCTAAAGAAAAAGATTTTTTTTTTCCATTTTCTCCAATTTCTAAATTTCCTGTGTCTGGCCACAGTGTGTAGTCAGAGCTAGTATTATTCATGAAACAAATGGTAACATGAAATTCTCACTAAAAATAAACATTATTTTATGGTTGTTCTTCCTCTGGTTGGCTAGCCCACAACTTCAGAGATGTAAAAATAAAAAAACCCTGAATGAAATTCTTATGTCTAGGACCCCAACCACATCTACCATAAGTATATTTACGTGTGTGATATACAACTTTTGTTTAATGTTACTTAGTTTTTACTATCCTGTTCTTGAATGCAGGAACATGTTTCATAACAAAATGTAGAGCAAGCCGTGACATTTTTATCTAGCTCTTCCTATGAGGGAAAAAAAAAAACACCCCCAATTTTTCAGAATATCTAGCCCATACCTTTATGAATTTGGGCATCCAAGCAAAAAATTTTACTGAAATATGTCTTCCTCCAAAAACACCTTTAATTTCAAAGTGCCTGCAGCACTTCTAGTTAAAAACATATCCACCATTCTTTTTGCAAAAAAAAAAAAAAAAAATCCTGGTATTCAATAGAATCAGTAGAATAATTACCAAATGAAGAAATAATTTGCTTCTCTACAACTTATCTTTAAGAAGAAATAAATTGAAAAGACATTCAAAAGTACTTTTGGAGGAAAGAACACTGCCAGTTTGCTACCTGAATTTCTGAAGTCAGAATTTTCTGAGGGACATTCTTATTTTTGCAGGTAAGTCGCTTAGTTTATGATTTACATGAGACCTACGGGAAAGAGAGTTCTTTAATTTGGAGATGCATTTAAACACCTCTGTGTGCTGGCTATACTTAAAAGGCTTAATCCTCTCAGAGTCTATTCCAAAAATGAACTCATTGATAACATCAGAAAAAAGACAGACTACTGTGCTGCTGCTATTGAAGGTTAATATACAGAACCACACAGGCAATTTCCACTTCATATTAATCTGTGTAACCTATTGCCATTTAGTCATTCAGCATTATAAAATGCTACAAATAATCAACCACAGATGTGGTAACTTTGTTGTTGTTGTGATGGTTATCGAGCAATACAAGTCTAAAATAATAAGATTTACTTTCACCTACAACTCTTGTGCTACAGAAACATGCATTTGAAAATCTAAGAAGACGTTAGCTTTAAAACACTGGAATATAGGGATTATGAAGTAGCAGATTCAATTTTGTCTTCAACTCATTTGTTTTTGGTTTTGTAGATTGTGCCTACCCTCTACTTAATTTCTCCTTTGTCAGTAGCTATACAAAATTAAGGACTGGTAGATGAGAGGGGGAAAAAAGAAGAAATACATGGGAGGGAGAATCTGCTTATTTTGAGCCACCCTACAACTCCATTAAAAATATTTTTAAACTTTAATGAAATAAGCAATTTTTTTTCTAGGAAAAAATAATCTACTAAACTCACAGGCAAGGTTTGTTGTAATAGCACCACAAGTCCCAACGAGGCTGGGACTTGTAATACATGCAATACATATAGGTACTTGAGTCTACATTTATTGCTTGTGTTCTTCTGAAAAAGACAGAAAATAATTAAAACCAAGCAAAGAAATCCCACAGCAACTTAAAAGTAGACAGAAGTAAAGCAACCCTTTCTATCTATAGCCAGTTTGCTTACACATGCTACCAATTCCCTGGCTGGTGCTCGTTATGTGGGCTCAGTGTTAAAGAGAAATTTCTGCAGAATTTCTACATGTCGCTGAAAACTGAGTCTCCAGCAGATGGCCCTAGAATAGATCCATAGCTTGATTTAACATTATCCAAGCATAATAGCAAAACTGACACTGAAGCTGTCTGACTGCCTCCCATGAAATAAAAGTTACACATAGAAGTGCAATTTCTCCAGTGATCTGATTTTTGTTTTGGTTTTGCCCCCATAATAGCAGTTGCTTTACTGATCTTAAAAGATATTTTTTTTGCAGAAACTCGTTAACAAGGAGCAGCACTTAAGATGCAGTTCTGCCAAGTAAATGATCTGAAGATCAGAAAGGCAGCACAGAACCATGACTAGTCAGCTTTAGGTTTCAAAGCAGATGAACTCAGCAATCTGCATGGGAGCTCTTTGCTGCTTTGTGGTTTGTTCTTTTGTTTTACTGTTGAAATCTGTCAGAATTTATTTCCATTTTTAAAAGCAAGGAAAAACATACTGAATACATATACAGTATACTGTATACAGATACACATTGCACCCTGTGTTCTGTTCCCTTATACACAGTCTGCACCAATATGCTTCATCCATAATTTTACTGAAACCCACAAGGCTATTTGTGATCATAAAACTAGTTTTTAAAAATTCATGCATTCAAAAACTATGCATATTTTAACAGCAATGCCAAAAAAAAAGAAACCAAGGAAACACTTCCCAGCAAAGAAGAAAACATTGCACTTACTGCACCTACTGTAGAAATTAGAAATGAACATGGAAGACCCCAGGTTATCATTATCCTCCTGTGCTTAGTGCTTAAAACACCAGGGTCACAAGACCTCAGGAAGGTGGGTGCTTCCACAGCAACTATCTAGAGCTTTTGTCTGCCCTCTAGTATGTATTTTCTCTATTGTATATCTAAAATCCCGCTAGCTCTGTTATCTCAGATTTGAGTGACAGAAGTGATATCCAAAATACCAAGGCAGTTTCCTGTCATAAGCTGATGAACATTCGAGTTCAGTACTGAATCACATTTTCAAGGATAAAAGACATGACATTTTTGCAAGTAAAAGGTAAATTAATGCCATGTTGTTTAGTCAAAGAAGTTCTTACTAGACTAGATAGGAAGAAAGTTGAAAAAAAGAAGTCTCTTTTATGTTTATATTCACTCTGTGAAAAGTGCTCTGATGATTACCTTGGTTGTACACCTAATATCAAACTGTAATAGACTGTGTTGCCTAATGAAATATCACTTTACAGTAGGTTGTCGTTACCGACACCTGAACCCCGGGATCTCTGCCACCCAACCTCTGCCGTTGGGTACCATCACAGACACAGGCTTCAATGTGAAGGATGCTGCAAATGGCGCTTATTGCGTCGCTGCAATTGCTTATATAGCACAAGCCACGCCCACAAGGCCCCTCGTGGGCAGTCTGAGCTTTCCGTTACATCGCGAGATCTTCCGCACGCCGATCCCTGCCTAGGGTGGGCTCTGCTCACCACAACAATAGGTCATCATTTTGATGTTAACAGGGTATCTGCAATGTTTTGGGCTTTTTTTAACCCATGAGGAAGAAAATATCAGAAATTTTCTTTCTTCTTGTCATCCAGAAAAAGTCATATTTGATGTATTACCTACTTCACCTGGGACTTTTTACATAATTTTTCTCTGCTCTGGAGGTCTCATTTGACAAAAGCCCTATAGAAATGAAACCAGAATTTATTTTCCAAAGTGAGAAGATAATGACTAACTGTAGCACAGAATAAAAGTGTTCCTAATAATGTCAACACATTTTAAATACACTCCTTTTAGTATTTAAATATTATTTGGTTCAAAATAAGCATTAACTCCTCAGTTATTACACAAATTTCTCAACATCCCATCATTATTTTCATTTCTTCTGAAACTTAAAATTCTATCATAGGCTATTTGTTTAAAAGAGTAAAGAAAATGAAACTTGTGGTCTTTCACTTGAACAATGAGTAATCACAGCTTCGTCTATTCCAGCATTTTGCTCAAGCCTAATCCTGAATTTATTAGCAAAAGTGACACATTTGTTAATCTCTCTGTGTTCTTACACGTATGTTTCCATGTATGTCCTTGCAAAGCTGAGGCTGTTGCATTAGCTTTCCATTTACAAAAGCCTGTTCCTTTTTTTTTTGCCAATAATATTGTAATTTAAGTGCACTCACACAACACGTGCAGTACAGCCAGGGGATCAGGGCCGTCAGCATGGTTTCATAAAAGGCACGTCCTGCTTGAACAACCTGATTTCCTTCTTTGACCAGGTGAACCACCTCATGGGTGAGGGAAAAGCTGTGAATGTTGTCTACCTGGACTTTAGCAAGGCCTTTGACACCATCTCCCACAGCATTCTGCTGGAGAAGGTGGCAGTTCATGGTATAGACGGGTGGACTTTGCTGGATTAAAAACTAGCAGGATGGCCAAGCCCAGAGAATTGTGGTGAATGGAGTTAAATCCGTTTGGCAGCCAGTCACAAGTGATGGTCTCCACAGCTCAGTTTTGGGGACAATCTTGTTTAATATCTCTATCAATGATCTGAATGAAGGGATTGAGTGCACTCTCAGTAAGTTTTCAGATGTCACCAAATTGAGGCAGGAGCGTTGATCTGTGGAGGGATCAGCTGGATTGCTGGGCTGAGGTCATTTATATGAGGTTCAACAAGGTCAAGTGCCAGGTCCTGCACTTTGGTCACAACAACCCCATGCAATGCTACAGGCTTGGGGAAGAAGTGGCTGGAAAGCTGCCTGGTGGAAAAGGAGTTGGGGGTGTTGGTGGACAGCTGACTGAACATGAGCCAGCAGTGTGCCCAGGTGGCCAAGAAAGTCAACAGCATCCTGACCGGTATTAAAAATAGTGTGGTCAGCAGGAGTATGGAAGTGATTATGCCCTTGTACTCAGCACTGGTGAGGCCACAGCTCAAGTACTGTGTTCAGTTTTGAGTGGGACAGTATAAGACACTGAGCTGGAGCAGGTCCAGAAGAGGGCAGCAAAGATGATGAGGTGTCTGGGAAACATAAGGAGTAGCTGAGGGAGCTGAGATTGTTTAGTCTGGAGAAGAGAAGGCTGAGAGGAGACCTTATTGCTCTCTAGAACTACCTGAAAGAAGGTTGTAATGAGGTGGGTGTTGGTCTCTTCTCCTAAGGAACTAGCACTAGGACAAGGAGAATTGGGAATAAGTTATTCCAGGGGAGTTTTAGATGGCATATTAAGAAGAATTTCTTTACTGAAAGAGTGGTGAGGCATTGGAACGGGCTGCCCAGGGAGACAGGTGGAGCAACAACAAATTTTTCAGTGACATTTGAAAAATACTTCTCCAAAACACTTAGCATATCATTCAGTTTACTCTTGTATTGACAGTCTCCCCGCAGAGAATCACTCAGTTCAGGGTGGTCCAGGGTGGTCCAATTGTGGTAAAGTTTAAGGCTTGTGGCTAGGACACTATAGGGTGGTTTGTGAATACTACAATGTGAAACAAAAAAGGGCTCAAAAGTAAAACAGAAGTTTGCTATCAGCAAGTCACAAAATACACTACCATCAGCTAAGGACTTCTGTGGGTTCAAAGGAAGACAAATATGAGTGGAAAAGGGGATTAACTGCTACACAAAGGAAGATGAGAAAGAACTAGCAGTTTGCTAGTATTTTCAAAATTTATTAGAACAGAATGTAGGCATCCCAGTGGAAAATACAGTGACTGAAAGGCAGCATCAGCAACACTGCTACCACACTGGGTGTAGTGTGACAGCCTTTACCACTGTCTTTGTCATGACTCTTATCCTAACATATACCTGCTGCTTCTCATTCTGATACATTTACTCATTTCTCTTTCTAGCTACAACTGCAAAATGTCTTGTGTTTATTTTTTTAATTTGGTAAAAAAAAAAGTCACGTAATGAAGCAAAAGGAAAAAACGAATAATAAAAATTTTCTTGTATGTTTACCTTAGTAGACACATTTATTTATAAATGCATGAAGGTGGATTCTTTTGCATTTAACCTGATCTTAAAACACTGACTTTGAAAGTCTTTTTGAGTCTGTGTAAGTGAGAAGAAATTCAGGCAGCATGCTACTTAACAAGAAATTAATTCAAGAACTTTTCTACAAATTTGTACAATAGCAGATATCCTGATACTCATATTGTGACAAATTATACGCAACAAATAAAATGCCAGAGAAATAAAAAGATACTTAAGCAGTTATTGAAAAAAAATCATTAGCATTTTATCATTTATGTATTAGGAAACAACCTCTAATGAAATACAGATGGTTATCTGTAAGTATGCACATTGCTTCCATCTCCAAATATGTATTCCATGTAAAACGCAGAGGATATTTTTCATAGTGTAACTTAAAAAACTAGGGGATTTGGGGGTGAACTTATAATAACATATTTACATTATCAGTCACCTACATGCCATTCTCCAGTGCCAAAAGAGTAGAAGTAGTATGAGGATAACATTTTTTTTTATAAGAGATTGAAAATGTTCTCCCCATAAATCTTGCCTAACACTTGAATGGGAACAAGGAAAAATATTTTTGTAAACAAGGAGTAGTTTCTTAAGAAACTATCCCTAAATATTACTTCTTAATTCACACAGAGAAAAAGCAACCTTGGTGAATGATGCAGAACTTTCTTTAAAAGCTGATTGTAGTGCTTCCCTCACAGCCTACCTTTCCACCTTGCTTTGGATCCTAAAGGACCATTTTTCTTCCTGCAAAAAGGAAATCCAGTTACAGTCAGTGAATTACAACTTTCTGCCTGTGTTCTGTCATCATGAGGCCTGAATGCCACAAGCAAGAGAGGTGGAAGTCTTCTGGCTCAGGAACGACATGAAGAATATGACTCCTGATCTTTGGTGTTGATGGAAGCTCATTGCATACCCATGAGCAATTACTTCTCTTATCTTTAGCTCCCCTTTGTAAAACAAGACTACACTAAAATTCATTATATACCCATAGAGGATGTTGAGGACAAATGCAAATAAATGCTGTGTGCTCAGAATAAAAATTTATATTAAACCAACACCAGTGAAACTGACTTTGATTATGTTTATGTAAAGTACTTTTGTACATGCCTAACACATAAAGCACAGCCTTAGATGCTCAGTTAGGATTGGCCCTGGGTAGGAAAGGGCTTTGGATTATACTTACATAACTAATGATATATGTTGAGCAGAAAAAGGAAAAGATACTTCATATACAAATTGGATTTATAGATATCTGTAGAAGCAGACTTCTCCACAATTGCATAGTCTGAGAGTTTTAGAAGCCAAGATCAATGTCTGCACTTCTGAGAATAGTTATCCTAATTTACAGCAAGAATTCACAGAATGACACTTTCAACAGGCAACATTCTTTATAAAAGAAAGAAGAAGTGACATATCACATTGTGCTTCCAAGATACTTCAGTTCAGCTGAGCACATCTTACTTGGCAAATGTAACCTATCACTAGCCTTGACAAGAAATTAATGCCAGAAGAATACTTTTTTTGTGAAGTGGTGCTACTGGTTGGAACTGTGGTTCTGTGGCAACTTTCTTCCTCTTTAAACTGATATATGAGCCCATTGCAGAGAAAGTCAGTTCTCCCACTTGGCTGAGCAGGCATTATGATTCACAGGGCCAGCATCACTCTAAATGAACTCTGATCCAGCAGTGCTATTGGTGGATCTTACAGCATACACTTGTCTCTCATCCATGTGGTTTGTGCTATAATGTAAATGAATGGAAAAGTAGGTTTATACCTCAGACAGAAAATATTAACCTAGATCTAAGCAGCATTTTAAGAAATGGAAGTCTTCTATGACTTTTCTGTTTAGGATGACAAGTGATTTTAAATAGCAAACCAGGCCTTTAGATCTTAAAAAAAAAAAAAGGGAAAAAAAAAAAAAAAGAAAAAAAAAAGGCATTTAAGAAATAATATATTAATAACAGAAATAACATGAATAGGAAACTTGGACTCTTCTGTCTTCCAGCCTCATAAATTTCACGAGTAACTGCAAACTGACTCCAAAAGCACTGTGAACAGCTCTTGTCATTTCATCTTAAACAGACAAGTTCCAAGAGCAAATAGAAGCTTAGAACAAACAAAATTATAGGGATGTCAATCATGCATCTTATCAACATTCAGAGAATTGCCTGGCTTGACGACAGCTTCTTCCCAAACTTATTCTGAAAACAGTATATTTTACTCAAATCTGAAATCACTAAAAACTTCTGCCAAAATTCCTGACCTCATTAACAAAAAAATTGAAACTGAGGTAATTTTAGTGTATCCAGTAAAAATGTTGTAGATTTACAGAAGTGTCTCTGACAACAGAGTCTGACTTGATATGTATTACACAAGTAATGAGCAGACAATTGAAGGCTCACATATAAAAATTCAAATGTATATTTTTTCCCAAATCACTGTAAACTACAAAACCATTTTTGTAGTCTAAAACAGATAAACAGTTAACATTCATAGATTTTTTTTTCCCTCTAAATATTAGGTTTTTAGTTCTAAATAGGAAGTTAACATTGTTTTGCTTTTGCTGATTTCTGTATGAGAATTGAACCAACCCTAACAGCTGGCAAGGGAGCCAACTAGGGACTCTTGACCTGCTGCTTGTAAACAGATAAAGATTTGTGGGGGACATAATGATTTGAAGCCATTTTGGGCATAGTGATCACAAAATGATAGAGGTTTCAATTCTTGGAGAAGTAAGAAGGGAAATTGCCACCGTGGACTTCCAGAGAGCAGATTTTGGGCTGTTCAGGAGACTAACACTACTGGCCTGGCAGAACACAGAACTTTGGCTTGAACTCCAGAAGAGGAGGTGAGTTTATGGCCTTTGGAAGAGGTGACACAGGCCACTCATGAGGACTATAAAGATGTAGTGAAGCTATGCAGGGAGAAAATAAGAAAGACCAAAGCCCAGCTGGAACTCAACCTGGCAACTGCTGTTAAAGACAATAAAAAATGTTTCTCTAAATACACTAACAACAAAAGGAGGACTACAGAGAATCTTCATCCTTTATTGGATGTGTGGGGAAGAAACAGTGAAAAATTATGAGGAAAAGGCTGAGGTACTTAATGACTTCTTTGCTGCAGTAGGACTAGTTGTTATCTGGGTAGCCCAGCCCCCTGAGCTGGAAGGCAGGGATGGGGAGCAGAATGAGAACTCTATAATCCAAGAAGAACAGGCTAGCAACCTGCTAAATCACCTAGCATACACAAGCCTATGGGACCAGATGGGTTACACTCAAGAGTACTGAGGGAACTGGCAGATGAGTTCACCAAGCCACTTTCCATCATTTATTAGCAGTCCTGGCTAAATGGAGAGATTTCAGTTGACTGGACGTTAGCAAACGTGACACCCATCTACAAAAAGGTCTGGAAAGAGGATCCAGGGAACTACAAACTTGTCAGTCTCACTTCAGTGCCAGAGAAGGTTATGTAGCAGGTTATCTTGAGTGCCATTACACACCATGTACAACCAGGACAACCAGGCAATTTGGCCCAGTCAGCATGGGTCCATGAAAG
>NW_008604680.1:0-2550 GCF_000691845.1 Merops nubicus
TGTGAGAGAGAGAAAGCAATGAAACGAGGCCAAGGAGAGGACCACGCATGGCTTTGACCAGCCTTGTGAATACCTCCTCTCCAGGGCATGGCAGAAGGCCAGGAAACTCCTCATCCCTGTGGTCCAGCTTGGACCTACTCCAAAGACGTTTTCTCATGCTGGGAAATAAGCTCCTGTGCAGACAGGACCAGGCTTGATTCAAGGCCACCGAGGTCAGCCAAGAAGTTTTTGACTAAGTTCACCCTAAGGTCTTAGGATAGAGCTGTGGTGAAACAAAAAGCAATGAAAACCTGAGTTTCAGGGGACATGTAGAACGTCCTCTGTGGTACTTCGCAGGCAGTGCCCCACGTAGAGATACCCTGAGCTGCAGTCTTGCCCAGAATTTGGGTTATGTGGGAAATGCAGGGCTACACTTAATGACAGCCTCCACCCTTAGTGGTGGGACCAGCACCAGGTAAAGCATCCCCTCCTCCTCAACCAGGAGAGCTGCTGATGGCTGGAAGGTAGGAAAATGCCACGATGGCCAGATACTCCCCAGTCCTCACTGTGTAAACTAAACACTGTCCCCACCCTCCACCCTGAGGCCACCTTCTTTTTCTTCTGCTGTCTAGCTCACCTAGAGACAGGGTTCAAAATATGGCATCTTGCATCTACCCCAAGTTTTGCTCACTTGCTCAGTTAAAGCCCCTGCCAAGAGGACTGGGAATGAGTTTTCCTTTTCTGCCCATTGCCCGTGGGTGGGAGCAGCCAGAAGATGCCCTGGTGGGGCAGAGGAGCCTTAGTCTCTGTGGAGACCTTCCTTCACAGCCTTTCATCCTAGCTGGAGCTGGGTGGGAAAGGGCAGCTCAGCTTTAGCCTGTCCTTCCTGGGTCCTGATGCTTTTTCTCCACTGTGACAAACTGAAAACAAAACACCTCAAACTGCTTTTCAAACGCACCGAAATACCAGATTTTATCCCCCTCCCCATTTTTGGTGTCATCATGGTTCTTCTAGTTGACCCTGGAGCTCAACAGTGCTCAACAGCACCCCACTGCAATGGGTTTTGGCTTCAGCAAAATGGCATTTTTATCATGAGCAGGGCTACTCTCAAACCCTTGAGGCAATGCTAAGAAGACACAAAGATTCTGATGATGGGCATCCCTTAACCTCTTAGACCACTCACCACACAAGCCCACCTCGTGCCTACAGACCAGTTAGCCAAGAAAGCACGTTGTCTCTGATACCTTCCAGATGATTAGGCTAGGACAACATTGAATATGGATGGATCCATAAAGGCAGAAGGTCATGTTTTCAGTTGATGCAACTTCACCAGCTTCTACTGAGCTTTGCATCAGCTGATGAGGTGCCTCCTCAAAAAAACACTCAAACCTTCTCTGCACCAGGTTTTGCTGATCTGAGCTTTCCCTGGGCATTTTGGCTTAACCTTCTAGATGCTTCCAGGCTTCACTAACACAAAGGGAGTTTAATATGCCAAGCGAAAAGTCTAACATGTTCTTGGGGAGAAATCAAAGCCATGTGCTTGCAGAGCAGTCCTGGCTGGACTGGAGGCTTCAACAAGAACTCGTGCAGCCTCGCTCTGCTTTGGGAAGGCTACCAAAGACAACAATATGCAAATCAAACCATGTGCATGAATTTACAAGCTGAAGGTATGAGCAACGTCCTGGAACTTCTTGTCAATGCACATCGTGAGGTGAGCAAGTCACCGAGGGCTAGAACTGAAAAAGGAGAATGCAGGAACCCTCAGTTCCACAATGGGATTTTGAAAAGTCCTTGTTCAGCATCTGTCCAGCCTGGAGGAACCCAGGTTCCTGCCAACAGTGCTCATGCAGTCCCTGAGCTCTGTGAAAGCTCAGCTTTTGACCATGAGCAGATGAGCCAGTCAGATAAGGTGGTGGGATGAATGTCACTCCCCTCTGGTAAGGAGGTAGAAGGTATAGAGGTGCCTGAGCAGAGAACACCTCTCACAACTTCCACCTCCTCCCATTGTAGCCCAACTAATCTTGAGATCTTTTCATAGACTGATAGAATACTAGAATGTCTTGGATTGGAAAGGACCTTAAACTTCATCTAGTTCCAACTCCATACCATGGGCAGGGGCACCTCCCACTAGGCCAGGTTGCTCCAAATGCCATCCAACCTGGCCTTGAACACTCCCAGGGATGAGGAGCCCACAACTTCCCTGGGCAACCTGTGCCAGTGTCTCACCACCTTTAGAGTGGAGTATTTCTTCCTAATACCTGATCTAAATCTATCATCTTTCAGCTTAAACCATTACTCTGGCCAAAGTCTGCTCTCCTGAAGTCCAGACTAATGAGTTTGCTGGATTGCTTGTGCCCTGCTGTGTTGTCTCTCTAACAGATAGCAGAGTGGTTGAAGTCCCCCATAAGGACCAGGGTGAGGTGCTGAACTGCTGTTTGTAAATGCCATGGGGAGCTCCTGTGCCTTGCCATGCTGGGACTGGAAAGAAAGCTTCTACAGCCATGGTGGTTTTGCAGTAAACCTTCTCCTTGGCTATAGGAATCCACAGGTGGTGAAGCCCACCTGGGCTTC
>NW_008604680.1:2646-3050 GCF_000691845.1 Merops nubicus
GAATCCACAGGTGGTAAAACCCTCCTGGGCTCAAGCAGGAGCTGTTAGCTCAGAAGAGAAGCATCTCTCTGTGCCTACAGGTGCAGAGCTCCCCACCAGCCAGGGAATGTCTGACAACACAGCCAGTCTGCAGAGTGTCTGCATTTGCCAGGACCAGGGTGCATGAAGAAGAATGTGATCAGTAGATTGAGGAAGGTTCTCCTCCCTCTCTACTCTGCCCTAGTGAGGCCACCTCTGAAGGATTTGGTCCAGTTTGGGGCTCCCCAGGTCAAGAGAGACCAGGAGCTACTGGAGAGAGTCCAGGGGAGGCTGCGGAGCTGCTGAGGGGCTGGAGCATCTCTGTGCCAGGCCAGGCTGAGAGCCCTGGGGCTGCTGAGCTAGAGAGGAGAAGCCTAAGAGGGGAT
>NW_008604680.1:3297-24384 GCF_000691845.1 Merops nubicus
ATCCCAAACCCTCCTGGCTGTGACCCTGGGCACCCTGCTGGGGGTGAGCTGCTGGAGCAGGGGTGGGATGAGATGATCCCCAGAGGTCCCTTCCCACCTCTGCCATGCTGGAAATCTGTGACTTGGTCACATTTGAACAAGGAGATGCAGGTGGACACCTTTGCTTGTAGATATCAAATCCTCCACCCCAGGTCCTTTACCTAAACTCTCTCCACTGTTGAAATCCTACAGCTCTGGGAGGGTACTGATGGGATTTCCCTTAAGAACCCCTGATTCTCCTCAACCCTCCTGTTCCCAGAAAGAGCCCAACTGCCTTTTACAACCCCTGCACGCTGTAATCACTGCCCTGCTTTTGAAATGCAGCCACCCCTGGGGTGGAGTGCAGCCACCACTTAACAGCACACCACAGGAAGCACACAGCATCCTATCTGATCCTAACCACCCGGGGAATGCAGGCAGGCAGAGCAAAAAAGCTGAGATCTGGCCCTGGGGCACCGAGATGAGGAGTTTGTCTCTTGAGAAAGTTGCAGCCCATCTCTTAACGACGCCAGGAAATTAGGGCACTGGGTGAACATCTCCTGCCCCTTCCTTCAGGCACCACCACCGAGTTGAGCATTGGGGCAGATGGAGAAGGGAATCACCTCCTGCCACCTCCTGACTTAGAGGACTGTCCTTCCATGGCTCAGCTCCTGAGCCTACTGAGCTTTGAGGAGCTCCCCAGGTTGTAGCTGGAGGCGGTGGTGGCTGCAGGAATGGAGAAGGAGTGGATGGAGGTACAGATAAGCAGAAGGAAAGCATGCACTTGTCATGGAAATGAGGGGTTATTAAGGGGCCATATAAAAATGCAAGGGACTTAGCAGAGATAACAGGGAAGTGCAGGGTGTTTGTCAGGTCGCCTCATTCCTCGCCGGGTGGTTCTGGTAGCAGGAGACAAGCAGCTCGTTAGGACTTGAAGAGAGCTTCTGGAAAGTCAGCTGGCTAAAGAAGGTGAACAGGGACTAATTCCTCACAGGGAGGTTGCCCTAAGAGCATTTTAATCACTTTGTTTTCAGTGCAGCACAAGGTCACTAAAGCTCTGGCTTCAGCTTGTTTAATTCCTGCCTCCTCCTCCTCAGATTCCCTGCAGGGTTTGGATGCTTGGATGGCTGGGGCTTCAAGGTACCCTGTTCTGGACCCTTCTGAGGGGGTTGGCCACCAGTGAAGAAGGTGCTGAGGCTTACAGAGGGCCTTTAGGGATGCTTTGTTTCTGCCTTTTAATGCAGAAGTCTCCAAGTCGTTGGTCAGTTCTGGAAACTGCTTCCTAAGGAGCCCAGTCTGTGAAGCTGAGAGCCCGAACATCCTGTGCAGAATATCTCTGACCACCCTGTCTCAGCAGCAGAAACATCTTGGAATGCAAAACCAGACGGCTGAGAATATGAGAATTCAGAGGCCTGAGAATGAGGTGACCTAAGATTTGATTTCCTGCTTTCACAGGGCTTTTTTTTTGTAATGTCAGTCTGTGCTTGTGCTTCTCCTTCCTTATCCATACACCTGAGGACAGTCCTGCTTATCTCCTCAATGAGATGGTGTCTGCAGAATCGTGGGCAGAAGGTGTTGGAGCTGAACAAAAGATCATCAAGTTGTGGGATGAGGAAGGCAAATGAATAACCCCATAAATATCTCAGCTGTCTAGTACATGAAACCTGTTCTCATGTGCATCTCTATGCCCAGACAGTGACTTAATTTCTCTGGATCTTTCCCACCCCAAGTCAGGGAGATATCCCAAATATGTAGGAGGAAGGAATACAATGATGTAGAAGGATGAACATAATTGTTTCTTTGGGTCTGAAAGAGTTCCAGTTCCTTTTTACCACCTTTGTATCATAGCACTGAGCCCTATTGTCCCCACTCTAAATATTTCCTTCCTCCCTGCACAGTGGCCTGGTGGTAACACCAGATTCCTGAGAGAGGGCAACACAATCCACCTTCAGATGTGTTGGGAGCTGAAGTTGCAAGATCTGTGTCCTGGATTAATTAGTTAAGGATGCAGAGAGCCAAGCAGTAGAGATGGACCCTGCTCCAAGGGTTTTACACTCAGCCTGCCACTTTTCTAGAAGGTCCTTCTGAAGGTCTGGAAGCTCCTTTGCAAAGGGACCCTTGATGTCTCCAGCTCCAGACTCCTCTCTGTGGAGATCAACCTCTCACACCAACAGCTCTTCACTCCCCAAGACTTTGTCACCATCTTTTTTGAAACGTAGACCTTAGAGTGAGACACAGACCTAATGTTTTGGGGTTTTTTTGGGGGTTGGAAACATATCAACGACATGGAAAAGAATAAAACTGTTCCAGTCTGTTCCTGGAGATGTATGACAGTGAAGGAAAGAGTTCTCACATTTTAGCCACTCCTCCCGGCCATCATTTGCCAGCAGACTTCTTGAGGGCTCTTGGAAGGGTAGAATGGAGCAAACACTACATCTGCTCAGCAGGACGACTGGGTGGAGACACCCTGTTGTCTCTGAGCTTCGTTTTTCAAAGCTAAAAGACAAGAGAAGACTTCCCCTTGTGTCAGCTACTTCAGACACCCAGCTGGGGTGGGGTGGAAGGTTGTAAAGTCTTGCCAGCATTGATCTGGTAGGTCATGTACCCAAGGGAGTGTGAGGAAGGGTTTCAGTTCCCTCCTTGGCTCGAGGGCACATGAACCCACAGCTGCCACGTTAGGGGTTACACAACAGTTGACACTGCATTGACTCTGGATTAAAAAAAATAAAAAAGAACAAAAAAAATACTAAATAAACCCCAAGAACCAAGAAACTGGAAATAAACCTGGGGGCAGACTAGTGCTTCTGGTGTTTGGAGCCAGCACAGCTCTGCCTCTTACACTGGGGACCTGTCCTAACACCTCCATTTCCTCCTGATTTCTGTGGTCTTGCAAGTTAGACATCATGAAGGTTGCAGTAGAAGGTGTTGTCCAGTGGAGAAGGGTGGTGAGAAGTTTGTGAAGTGAGCTCTGAGAGCTTTGGAAGCCCAGTCTTTGACTCAGATGAGGTGAATTTTGGTTTAGAGTGTAGGATAAAGAGGACTACTCAGCTTCTAGAAGCACACTGTGGTTTCCACCTTGAATCCATCAAGAGAACCACCCACCTTATTTAGATGTGGGAGAAGAGCTGTGCCATTCCCTTGCGTGGAGAGTCACCCATGACACCCATGGACACCTCCATGGTCAAAGCTAAACCAGAAGGGCTTGAATATGATGCCCATATTGCACCACTTCGGATGACAAAGTAAGAAGCTAGAAAAGAGTCATATACCAAGTGCTCCACACCATGGATGGAGCAGCTGAAGCACTGAGGGTGTAGAAGTCAGTGCCTGCTTCTTCTTACTTGCAACTGCATTGAAGCCAAGGCTGGAGGAAGGCCTCAGCTCTGAAGGGTGCCTCTCAGAGCTACCTTGAGCCAACGCCTCACCAGGTCTTACGTAGATGCTGATGCCCAGGAGAAGTGGGTGTCTCCAGGCTCACACTGCAGGCACAGTTGCTTTCTGAAGAGCAGAAGGGAAATCCAACGGGACTGGTGAGTCAGAGCTCAGAAGAGCTGTGAAAACATATGCAGGCATCACTGTGGGCTTATACTGACATGAACGGTGTTGCCTGCTGGCTCTGAAATCTGTGTGGAGGATGAGCAAGGGCCGCCTCCAGCAATGCAGCCTTGATTGTCCCAGATACCAGCAGAAGGTTCTCCAGTCCCTCAGCCCAGCTGGACTCTGTGCTACCTCCCAGAAGATCCCTCAGAGCCAAGATTTGAGGGTTCAGGACGTGGGGATGATGTCCCCTATCTTATGGTCCTCTGTGCACAAAAGGGGGCTTATGAGAAAGCTGGGGACAGACTCCTTTAGCAGGGCCTGCTGGGACAGGACAAAGGGGGATGGTTTGAAACTAAAAGAGAGGAGCTCTAGACTACATCTAAAGAAGAAATTTTTGGTACTGAGGGTGGTAAGACCCAGGTTCAGGTTGCCCAGAGAGGTGGTTGTTGTCCCACCTCTGGAAACATTCCACGTGGAGGTCTGAGCAACCTGCTCTGGTCGTAGAAGCCCCTGCTGACTGCAGGGGGGTTGGACTAGGTGATCTTCTAAGGTCCTTTCCAACCCAACCCCTTCTGTGGCTCTGTGGTTATAGGAAATGAAGGGTCATGTCTCAGAGCCCAGGACATATTCCTCCGCAGGGAAAGGAGGAGGCAAGGCAGGGGAAAAAAAAAAGTGTTTGAAAGGTTGTTCTCTCTTTTTTTATGATCACAGAGGAGGAAATGGTTTGCCAATCAGAACTATTAAATATTGGCATGGCACCAGGTGAAGATGGAGAACAGGGAACCCCTTGGCACACGCCAGCTGAGGGATCCATCCACCCTGCAGAGACTGTGCCCAAGCGCTGGAGGGGAACAAGTGTTGTTCCCATCTTAAGAGGAGGAGGAGGAGGAGGATCACAGAGGTGTCACGGCTGCCGTGAGCCTGACATGGCTTGTGGGGAAAATACTGGGAACGTTGGAAACAAAATATTGGCTCTGACAGCCTTGGAGGCAGGCGAGCTTCAGCTTCACCACATTCCTCTCGAGTGTAGCAACAGAGGATCCCATCTCAGAGAAACCCACTGGAAGGGTTTTACATAAGCTGTCTGGCTCAGCCTCAAGCTTCCTTCAGCTCCTCTCTGCAGAGGCTCCTGTTTCCAGAATTCCTATTTCCCCTGACCCATCCTTGTCAACATCAACATGTTGGTCTCCTGCGACAACATCTCCTGGCCTGGCACAGAAAGCTCTTCAGTTAACCCCAAACCACTAAAAGGAGATCCTTGTAGCATGCTGGCTGTTTGATTTAAAGATGCACCTTCTACCCGTTGGGAAAAGTGGAGTGGAGTGAGTTGTGGCCTTGGATGTGCTCAACAGAAGAACTATGAAAGGAGGGGACAAGTCAGGCTTCTAGGTGGAAAGCAACTCATTCCTCAGAGCACCTTCCCAAAGTGGACAGCGTGTGCTGTACTTATGCCAGACACACTGGAAAATGCTTTGGAAAGTCAAAGCTTGAAGAAGAGGTCCTGAGCTTCTTTACAGCTTTTATTTCTTTACTTGATGTCACTCCCAAGTCTAAATACCAAGCCCTGGCCCTGATTTTTTGCTTGACCACAGCATCAAGAGTGAGGAACTCCTTGTTGTTACTTGGAGAAGACTCTGGAGGCTCTAGGATGATCACAGCCTATTGACTGCCTCACCCAATAGGCTACAAGTGCTGCACAAAGTCCCTCTCTGAACAGGAGCAACTCCAAAACTCTGCCTCAGTTTCCCCATCTGCAAGAATTCATTCAAGGGATGATCACTATTGCCTGACACAGGACAGAGTCAGAATGATCAACTTCTAATTAGACACAAGAGGAAGATTTTTCACAATGAGAGCAGTCAGACGTTGGAATAATCTCCCTGGGCAAGTGGTGGAGTCCCCAACATTGGACACTTTTAAGATTTAGCTGGACAGGGTTCTGGGACATCTTATCTAGATGGTGCTTTGGCCAAGAAAGGGTGGACAGGTGATCCTTGAGGTCCCTTCCAACCTGGTGTTCTGTGGTTCTATGATATTACAGCCTGAACTTTGAGCCTCCTTTCAGCCCACAACACTACAGAGGAGAGAGGCAAAAGGAAGGACTTTTCTCCTCACCCAGCACTCCTTGATGCCTGCTCTAGGAGTGATGTTTATGCTTGGATCACTCTTTTTCCATAGGGCCTTCCACAAGAACATCAGTATCTTGAGCTGCCTCTGTGCTGAGCTGGTGGACACGGTGACTTTCTTATCAGCACTTCATCTGGGCTTAGAGCAACTATAAGTCTTGGCAGGAGCTCCAGGACTTTCCAGAACAGCTCTGCTTTGCACAGAGAGGACATATCCAGAGCTATGTAAACCTCCATCAATTTTGTCTTAAAGAGCATGATTGCACGGGGTCCTTTGGGCAAGAGCAGAACATAAATGATTGCCTGGGATCCCTTGGATGCAGAAGGATCACCAAGCCCATTCCTTAAAGATCTGTAAGACTACAGTCACAGTGTAGAGGAGCAGAATGATTTGGAGCCATAGACCAGTGAAACCCCCATGCCTGCTGCTCTTATCTGGTGTGTAGGCTCATCCCAGGTCCCTCAGTCTTTAGCAGCATCTCTCAGGTGGGTTTATCTCCAAGGCTGGGGAAGCCCACATTGCAAAAACACCAGTCCTTGGAGGCTGCAGGTCATCGAGGCTTTCAAGCCTAATCCTGAAATGGGGTGGAGGTGGCTCCAAGAGCAGAGGCAGAGGTGGGAGAATTTTTGGAGCACCCACACTGCAGCAAGTGATGCCAGCCAAGAGCTTCCCCCCCAGATCCAACCACGTGATGCCACAACCTGTGTTCTTCACCGTGCCAACTCCATGCCCAGCTGATTCTGCACTCTTTCTCATCGAAATCCAGCTCCAGGGTTTGTTTGACTTTTTTTTATCCTTTTCAAAATCAGGGCCCTAAATGCAAAGGCTTATGCAAATGCAAAGCATAATAACAAGAAGCTAACCACACTTTTGCATATCTTAAAGGAAAGGTTAGGTTTGGGTCCCATCTGTGTTTTGAACCAAGTTCTGATTGAGTTCTTGTTTCCTCTGAACCAGCGTGCTAGTGTCAACACATCCCTGGGAAGATGAAAGGCCCTTAAAAAGACATTTGATCAGATTAGCTATGATTCAGATCATCGGAGGGAAATTATTAAATGGGCAATTCCTGCCAGGGAACACGAAGGTGATACAGATAAGAGGGAAGGTTGGATTGGAGGAGGTTGGATTAACACAGCTTGTAAAATCCTAAAGGCCAAATTGCCCTAAAATATCTGAATGATGTTTTTTTTTTCTCTCTTCTTCTTTTTTTTTTGCTTTACCTTTTTGTTTCCTGCTGGTTGCTTACTGTTACCATTGCAGCCAGCACAACAGAGCTGCAATCTCTAGCATGGTTTCCAAACCTTTCAGGCTTTACCTGAAACAGGTAGATCCAGATTGTCAGACACCAGAGCAGCCCAGGAGTCTGGTGCGTGGTGCTGGGAGCAGGGCCAGTGGTCCCTGCCACCCTCCCAGCCCTCCTGGAAGCCGAAGGGGGATTGAGGGGCTGGAATGTTCCTGCTAATTAGCTACTGTCCAAATAACCCCAGGTGATCACAGGCAGCCAGACCCCCAAGATAGGCAAATCAGCAGGACGGTCTGGTATCAGTAACCCAAGTCTGATACCTGCAAAGCAAACATCTCTCTATCTTTCTATCATCCCATCTCCCTGTCCATCTGACCATTACCCTGCATGTCTCCCTGCCTACTCTGGTTAATACAGGCATGTTTTAGCTGTCTTTTTGTTGGCTTCTTGATGTGTGAAACACTCAGCATCTGATCCCTCTTCTCCCACCACCCCACAAATGCCTTCTTCTGAATATGTCATCATCATCTCGAGGCCTGAAACAGCACCGTCCTCTCAGCCCTTCAAACCACCCCAAATTACCCCAACCCCTCATCTCCCCAACAGCCTGATGTCCCCGGGAGGCTCTAGACAAAAGGAAGCTGTGTGCCAATCGGGGGTTATTAGCAGAGATACAGCCTGCTCATTGTGGCAGGACAGAGCCCTTAATGAAAGGGGAAGGCAGAAAAGGAGCAGGGAAGGACTGGGGTGAAATTCTTCGGGGTGTGTTGCAGGTTAAAGGATCATCAGGATCCCTCCTGGCCGCGAAACTACAAAAAATGGATAAAAAAAAAAAGGCCAAACCCTAAAAGACTGCCATGCAAAACAACCCCGCTGGCCGAGAGGATATGGGGAAAGAGAACGAAAAAAAAATTGTATTCTGTTATCAGAAGCAACACGTTGGAACAAAAGGATCCCCTTCGCCCACCTGAGAATGGAATGTGAGGCTCCATTTCGCTGCTCTGATCGCATTTGACAGCCCCCCTCGAGACTGCCTGGTTGGTATGGCAAATCGTCCTTATTACCTGCTGGGGGGAATGAATCCCCCTTTGTGCTGGCACTGTCACGCCGCATTAGGTTGACAATAGCCCCAGATATTTTATATGAAATTTGCCCTCACTTGTGATTAGCCAGCACCAACTAAGTCATAGCAACCTAGAACTATGCATTGGCCGGGCCCCGTTGTCGGCCGAAAGGGAAATCCCTATTCAAATGGTTTAATAAAACAATCTAAAGGGCGTGTGAATCGTGAAAAGCATTTTCACTTTTCTCTTTAGCTTAATCTCATGGTCGCTGGGATATTGTGCTCCGAGCAGACCCCAGCAGGGTGTGGGCTAAGGTCCCCCATCAACTTCTTTTACAGCCTCCTTTGCTGCGAGTTAATGATATACCGGTGAGATTGCCTCCCGCAGCACGAAGAAACACGCAGCGGATGAAAAGGATGGACCTCCTAACACATCCTAAATGGCAACAATTTCTCATCCGAAGGTCACGGGTCGTAACCTGGATTTTGAATCACCACCCAGATCTTTTTCAAAGCCCTGCTAAAGCCGGGGGAGGTGGTGAGGGGGGGGGATTCTGCGAGGCCGTTGTCGCGCACAAGGCGCGTCCACACACAGACACCGCGTTGTCTCCAGAGGTTCCTGCTCTGCTTGAGTCCTGGGTTTAGGGTTTGGGAACGATTGGATTTTCCCCTGGGTTTGGGTTACAGTTTGCTGCCTTTCACGTCTTCTCCACCCCGGGTTAGGACGCGGGGAAAAGGACAAGACAGAGGTGGGCAGTGCAGAGCTGTGTGGTGTCTCCTCAAGGCACCTCCTGAGCATCCCTAGAAGGTCTCCCAGAGCTTGGCAGTGCCCAGGGTACAACCAATACTCTCAGTTGAATCAGCAGCTGGTCGTTCATCCCAAACCTGTCACGTTCCCAGCCCTGAGCGTCACTTCCAGTTCACAAAACTCTCCCCGTGCATTTGCAGAGGTGGAAAAGCTCCCCCAGTGCTGACCCCTCAAGAAGCGAGATCTCCCACGCAGGGGCGAGTTGCAACCACAGAGATTGGGCTGTGGGGTGGGGTGGGAAGAGGGGAAGGAGAAACATTGGGCTCCCCTGTTGTGGTTTTGCTCCTCTTCCTCACCCGGGCTGGGAAGCAGAGGGTGTGGGGTCTCCACAAGGCCAGCTGGGTGCCCATCCTAACCTTTACCTGAACAGGGGAACGTTTTACGTCTGCAAAGTGAGGCTGGAAATCCCCAGGGAGACAAGATCCCTCATGAACCTCCCGCAGCCCAGCTTCCAAGCACAAATGAAAGGTGAAGGGGAAAGCAGCACAGGAACCTGTTTCGTTTTCCTCACTTTTCTATCCTCTTCTCCATTTCCCTCCCCATCAGCAAACTTTGGTTCCTCTCTTGGTTGCAGGTCAATATTCTCCCTCGATTTTTCCGAGTGGGGCTGCAGGGAGGAGGCACAATGAAAAGAGCCCAGGCTCTTGTGAGAGACCCTTTTGGCTTTCAAAACCCACGTTAGGCTCTCCTAAAAGGTGCTGTGGTGTGTTTCCACTGCAGCTCTCCACATAATTGTAAGTTATCTGGGGCAAGGAGTGATTTTGTTATTATGTGCCTGTAACAGTATTTAGCACAATGGGGCCCTGATCTCTGCTCGGGGCCTCCGAGTCTACTGTAATACAAATAATTAACCATAATAGAGCTGGGAAAATATCTTAATAAAACCAGGGAATCAATTTGAGGCAATTAAGCAATTTTTCGGCTCGCAGAAGTTTTTGGCTTTACAGGCTCTGTTTGGGTTTGGGGTGCTGGGGGGAACTGCAGGGAGCTGCTCACCCCCCTGCAGCAGGCTTTGGCAATTTATATTTTTTTTATTTATTTTTCCATGGTTTTCAGTTGCACCCAGTTGGGGAGGCAGAAAAATTTTATGCAGCTCCTAAAGCACAAAAGCTGCTTTGTATAGATAGCTGGTGAGAGGATGCACAGTTTGGAGGGTGGATCTGTGGTTCTTGAGGGACAAGGGGCTCAATCCTCAACAACAGGACCCTGGACCAGCTCTTCTGCTCTGCCTCTGCCCCTGTTGCCCACCTATGAAGTGGAGAGTAATCATTATCTCCTTGTTTTCTAATCCCAAGCACTTGAGGACACAGCTTGCTGCTAAAACAATGGGAATTGTAGACAGACAATTATTTATTTAGAGAGGTATAAGAAAATTGCAAAGCCCTGGACACAGACTGGATGATTTACAAGCAATTATAAGTCAGCAGATAAGCTTTGGATGACAGATATTCTGATTATAGTTGAAGCTCTTGTATGATTTTAAGTGGAAAAGGGAACTAAATCTATTGAACACTTGTCTGGAGTTGTGTTCTGAAGTTGTATTCAGTCCCATGCTTGCCCATCATGGAGGGAGTGCATGTGAGGACACTGCAGAATCTTCTGAGGATGGGCAAACTAAACTACCAGGTCACCCAACCCAACCAGTAACCTCAAGAACTGACCTAAAAGTGAAAAAGAAATAAAGATATCCCTCCATAAACCGTTCTGCATTGACAGTCTAGCTAAGACAAGTCTGTGAAGTGGTGATCAGCCTGCTGTTGGCCCCAGATAGGAAGAAATGAGGCCAAGTATTTAAAAATTGAAGGAAAGGATCTGCACTGTAATGCTCTCCATGTAGACCTCACCCTCTATCACATGCATGTCCTAACAGTGGCTCATTTCAGCCACCATGAACAGTCAGCCTCTCATCCTGCCAGACTGAAAATGTCATCAGTGCAATCTGGGAAGCTGAGGAAAAATGTGCAAGGTGAATGGAGACCATCTGGTGATCTGTCATACCCAGAGTATGGCAAAGAGCTTGAGTGACTCTCCTGGGGACTATGAGGCCACAGAAATGAGATAAATGGAGTTTTCCATCAGCTTCATTGCCAAATGATAGACAGGGGTTAAATAATGATAACATCAACATTAAACCAGCCATAACTTCTGTCTAGCTGTGATTTAAAATGGAGAAGCTCACACACACAGTGTCTACCTTGACCCCAACAGTGTGAACGAGCTACTTGTCATGGACAACTGTCCACCCGTGTGCCTGTGCCCACACTGGTGAAGTGGGTGACATCCAGATCTCAACCTGCAGTGTGGACAAGTGCCACGTGCTCTTACTAAAGAGACAAAGAACCAGCTCAAGGAGTGAGTTGTCTTCAACTGGAACACCCAGCCTTGGTTAGGAGAACGGTGTGGACTTTCTGATGCCCACCAAGAAGCTCTCAGAGATGACGATTTCTGTTCCCCACTGAGCCATGAAGATTTTTGAACCAGTGATCCCAAAACAGTTTCAAAATTCTTGATAGATGTTGTGCAGCCTCATTTCTCCAGCTGTTAAATGATCCTTTCCATAATCAGAACTGCAGTGTGGTTGTTGGAGCCAGAGATAGCTGCTTGGCCTCAAAAAAAACCCCAAAACCCTGCTGGAGGAGAGATATCAAACATCTCTAGACAACTTTCTCAACCAATCATAGTTTGTATTCACAAGACCAGTCCATTTCATTCATCCTATGCCTTATTTTGCTCAGGTTTCTTAAGCTTGAATAACACCCACCTACCGAGCTGGAGAGATGAAGTTCTCTTGCCCAGCCCCGTGCCACACACTCATCAGATCTCATGATGAGTGGACCTGGAAGTGTCTAAAGATATTCCCTCCTCTGGAGATGATCCCTTCTAGCCTAAACTGCACATGGGTTTTGCTCTCCCAAGCAAGGGAAACGCTGGGTGCCCAGAATGCAAATAACCTCCAGAGAAGAATTGGAGTCTGCTTTTAACTCAGCAAATGCCTGGTTGCTCTGATGCCAACCTTGCCTTTGCATTTGACAGCTGGACATGATGTTTTTCCTGATTTTGCCTCTGCAGGTTCTTAAAGAGCATCCACACCCCACAGCCATGGGTGTGTGCGCTCCAGACTTGGTGGGAACAACTCATGCCTCCTTATCCAGCATATTAACTCGGGGGGGAAGGAAAGGTGATGACCTGCTCTGCTTATACTGTCTTGGGTGAATTTAGGGGGAGTGGAAGGCATTTGCCAAAGTGCTGGAGGAATCCAGTGCCTTCAGGGTTTACTGACAGTGCACATGGCTTTCATCCCTGCCTGTCTTACAGCAAGGAAATCAAAGCTGCACATCCTGCAGTCCCTTGGGATGGGAGCTGCTAAAGATTCCTCTCTTGCTGCTAAATATCAGCTCCCTCGGTGGCAACACTGCTGCTGCCCTGTGTAACGAGTGGGGATGGATGAGATGTGAAGTGCAGGAAGGGAAAAAAAAAAAGAACCACCCAGAACCCTTAGGAAATGGCTTTGAAAATCAGTTCCTGAATAAATCAGGTAAAGTGAAAAATCTCTTGTGGCTGTCATCAGAAGAACGTGGGGCCTGGTTTTCCTCTTGGCCTGGTGTAAATCAGAATAACCTTGATCTCAGTCAGTGGAAGAGGCAGAAAAGTTAAGCCAGTGTAATTAGAGGTGAAATTAGATGGAAGAGTATTGTCTTCCCTAGAAAAAAATCACTTTTTCTAAGGAGACAACCTCACTTCTTATTCTTTTGCATGAAACTGGTATCTAGAGACACTGGCACGCTCAGCTCCTGCTCCAGAAAAACCTTAAAATCGTAGCTCTCAGACTTGGACTTCTCACTTTTCTGCCCAAAGGCAGGATCCACTCTGCCTAAACTATCCCTGACAGATGTTTGTCTAACCTGTTCTTGAAAACCTCCCAGGTCGGAGCTCCCACCCCTTCCCCGGGCGATCCAGCCTCACGCTTCACCACCCTTCACCGTTAGCCTGCTCTTCCTCAAGTCTCCCCCTCGTCCCCCAGCTGGGACTGAAGCGGATGTGGAGGAGAATTTCTCAGATAAACCTGGGCAAACCCAAGGAAGAGAGGAAAAGGAAGGAAAAGCAGAGTAGAGTCGAGCAGGATGCCAGTGGCAGAGCTGGGAATAGAGCTCGAATCCCTTGACTCCATGACTTAGACCTGCGTAAGCAAGGGAGTCCTTAACTTATGAATCCCTCTGGGCCCCACGCATTTCTCCTGGCCTTTTTTTTCCTTTTCCTATGCTCCCTCTTCTCCCTCTCTTCCATCTCTCATGCTAATTTCTCTTGCCTTTCAGCATCTCCTGTGAGATGAGGGAGAGGCGGTTGTAACACACGCAGTCCTCCACTGATTCATCCCTCTGCTTCTCCATGACTAACACTCCTGCTATTTGTCTAACTATTTCGATTGATGTACATTTAATATGTAAAAAATTTAATTAAAGTCTTATTCATAAAAAAAATCTGGGCCAATTTAATATTTTTTTTTAATTTTTTTTTTTTCTTTAAATACCCCAAGGGAATATTTCAATTAGGGACTAAATGCCAGAAAACACTGTCAGATTTCCCCTCCTCCCATCTCTAATCAAAGCAGCAGGTTTGGAGATTATAAAGGAGAAGCCACCAAAACCACAACGATATTTACAGGAGATCTCTGCAGGTGCAGAGATCAATCCTGAGAGAAGCTGAGAACTTCCAGCTCTCGGTGGAAACCGGTGGAAGTTACTCTGAGGAGAAGCCAACTCCATACCCAGAGCCAGCTCCTGACCTAGTGGAGCTGTGTTCATGCTCTGATTTGGAGACTTTGCTGAATCTTTCTAATCACCTTGGTCCTGCAGCCTCTAATCATGCAAATGCCTCACGTCTTCAGGGCAGTTCCAGACTTGCCAGCAAAAGGCTTGGAGGACTGAGTACAGCAAGGGGAACAGGGACTTGTGCTGGCACAACAAAGTTTCTGACAGTTACAGGCCTGAAAATCCATCCCTCCAAATAGATGTTTCTTCCAAGTTAGCTGGGAGGCATAAAAACTCTTGGGCTTGCATGTTACATGGCCCAACAAGTCTCTTTAGTGGACGATGTCATTCAGGAGCTCGGTGGATTTATTAGTATATCCTCCTTCCAGATAGGCAGAGACTCCCAAAATGAAGGAGTTAGATGGAAACTGTGGCCCAAAACCCCCCCAGCAAAAGTCTGAATGTGTTTTTGCTAAGAGGACAACTTGGTTTGGGTCTTGGGAAATGGCTGAGGTCAAACCACCCAGTCTTCAGCTCAGCATCACCCAGACCTGATTCACAGCCTTGGTCAGAAAGTCTGGTCTCCAGCAATTCCAGGTAACTGTATCATGGTGGTTTGGTTCAAAAGTCTGCCCAGGACAACTGCCCACAACAAGGTTGGGCGTGTGATGCACATGGTGCACGGTGGGCAGTGTCACAGTGAGGACACAGAAGTCTGGTGTCACAACGTGGTGCCACACCAGTCAGTGCTGCTGGTGGTCCTTGCCCTCCCTACTCCTTCCCAGCCTCCTGTCGTCCACCACAAGCCACCAAACATCTTCTCTCAAAAGTCTGCCCAGGACAACTGCCCACAACAAGGTTGGGTGTGTGATGCACGTGGTGCACGGTGGGCAGTGTCATAGTGAGGACACAGAAGTCTGGTGTGACTCACAACGTGGTGCCACACCAGTCAGTGCTGCTGGTGGTCCTTGCCCTCCCTACTCCTTCCCAGCCTCCTGTCGTCCACCACAAGCCACAAAACCTCTTCTCTAACACTCCCAGTGCTCCCTAACAAACTTCAGACTTTCAGCATTGAACAGCAAAGCCTCAAGAGTGGCTATGACCAAAATGTTGTCACTCACATCCCAGGTGGACATCTTCACCCCATGGCTGACACCTACCTATGGGCTTTTGAGAGCTTTTCAAGGCTTTTTGAGACTTGTGGAAGGCTTGAGAGGCCTCACGGCCATTCCATTGCAAAGGAGGTCTAGAAATCTCTGATTTTTCTTCAGACTGGGGTGCCTAATTCCTGTCTACACCAAGGAAGTCACAGTTGACATGCCAAAACCAAGACCAGTGGAAAAGCTGTGTGTCACATGAAAAGACCAACCCCCAAACTCTCTAGCAGAAGGCTGGAGTCATGAGATTCATTCTTCAGGAAGCTCTCCAAGCCCATTTTTCCCATTTTTATGAGGTCCTTGCAAAGGCTCAGCCATTTCTGCCTTCAAAAGGAGGTAGCAGAGTCCCTGAAGTTGGTCCCTGGTTTACCTCCATGGACTGGGAGCCTCGTGGGGCACATGGAGGAGCTGTTAGATATGCTAATATGTGAGCACAGGCCTTGTCTTGAAATCTTAAGAGGGGATTAGAGCAGATGAGTCCTCATTTAGTTTTCCAGAAGGAGATAAATGTGGTTGCTCCTTTGCAGGGTGTTAAAGGGGGATTTCCTGGGGGGTGGGTCTCCTCAGTGGGGTATTATTGTCTCGCCAGTGGGGCGGGAAGGAATGGATTAAGCAACTGGCCATGGGATATTGGAGCCTTTGCATGTGCTGACAATAAGATGGGGAGGGTGGGAAGATGTCAATGGGCTACAGGAAATCAGGTTTGGTTCCTGGCTTATTCCTGGAGACCACACTGTTGCTCTTGAGCTGAGCTTTCATCGTCAGCAATTCAGCCACGGCTCCCATGCTGAGTGTGTCACCAGTGATAGGGCTCAGGTATTGTGGCCACTGCTGGAGCTCCTGTTGTGGAAGGCAGTCAACCACTTGGAGCTGCTGAAGTCAGGTCACTCACACACTGCCTAAGCCTACTCTGCAACACAGCAAGGCCAATGCTGGCAAGAGATGTCTCCTGCCCATAAATCCCTCCTAGGTTCCACCAACCTCTTGGCTTCCTTGAATATGTGCTATTTTTCTGCTATGTTTCTTGGCTATCATGAAGATTTTGGCATGCTCTTCTTCTCATCTGTATGCTTGGTCTTCTATTCTGGGCAAGTCTAAGAGCTATGGGCATCATGATCAACTTTGGTGCAAATTTAGGGGATGGGTGGGAGTCTGCAGAGAGTTCAGGAACTCAGAGCAGAGCTGAGAATAATTTCTATTTCACTCTGGGGTTCTCATCTCATTTAAAGAGGAGAGGTTTTAGTGAGGACCTGCAAGGGTTCTCCAAATTTCAGGGCCTGTGTTTGCCCTTATTTTAATGCTAAGTGCAACACCTCAGTCTCTGAAACTCAAAATCCATTTAGCTTAGGAGGATGCCCATGATCTGCAGATCCTCACAGTCTCACAGAGCTGCCTAGAGATCAAGCACAGAAATAAAGAGCTCCCAGCTGCTCAATCCTACACAGAGAAGACACACACTTCACCCAGGCTGGTTAACCTCAGTTGGGTTAAAACAGTTTTTAAGGCCAGGACTTTTATATATTAGTTCAGGTGAGGAGCTCAAGTTCAAGGCAGGTTTGGGTGTTAGCTGGGGTGAGCAGCTTATGTGCAAGCTCTTAGGGCAGGAGTGGCTCCTCAGAAGCTCCTGAATCACATGTGGAACCCCCATGTCTTGCACATGGTTCTTTGCCCCAGCTGTGGCAGGTGGTTGGTTGGCAGTAGGGCTATGCTAAGTGGGGGTTAAAAGCCCAGTATTAGTGGGCTGTATGCTGCCACTGGAGCTTAAGATGTGGGTGGCTTACTCAGGACAGCTCCAAAAGAGCCACCATCATCCTCTGAGGTAGTCCTTGGACACTGCTCCCCCAGACTTTCTGCTGTACATCACGTGTGGCTCACAGAGTGAGGAGGATTCACCATCCCACACTGAGGTTCATCCCAAATTGTCTCATCCCAGTCAGAACCAAGCTTTCCTCTACCATCATTTTAAGCCTGGCCAACTGGCTCAGTTGTCCACCTGAATTAAGAACACCCTCCTTCTTCTGACAGGGTTGATGGAACCAAGCAAAACTATGAAGCACCAGGAGGTACAAACCTCACAAAAGAAGGTGCAGCCCTGGATGAACCATCTAGCACTTGGCTCCAAGCCTCCCAACTATCAGAACACCCAGCCAAATACACTCTCAGCTTTTAGCCCAACACCTTAGTGGTCAACCCCAGACGTGGAGTGAATAGTTCAGAGTGTTTGACGCAGTGACCTCACTGGGTTGCAACACTGGTGATTACAGCCTCTTCTCCAGTGGAGCTGGAATGCTGATCCATAGGTTTTTAAATTGCATCTTTCCAGCTCCTCAGATTCTGAATAATTATTATTCTGTAGCTGGCACCAGGGTACGAGGCTTGTGCCAGAGTTGTAATTGTCTGTTTGGGCAGAGGATCATCCGTTTATGAAGTGTCTACATGCAAAGTGAAGTGAAACGTGGAGATGTGTTTGGGTTCCTTAAAAAACAACCCAACAATCAAACCCACAAAACAAACACTTTTTCCACTTTTCCTTTTTAAAACAAAAAAAAAACCCACTGATGTAAGTTCTGTTGATTGAAAGAGTTCAGGGAAGTCACAGAACCCTTACGAATAATGCACAAGTATTAATGACTGGTGGGACAGGAGTATTCTAAAGGTGAGTGGTTGGCTTTGGGTGAAGTGAGGAGGTTTTAGGGTGAGTTTTTAACTCTTATATTTGATTATTTTTGCACATTGATTGTTGATCATTTGATATAGGTGCTGAAGCCTTTGGACAAACATTGGCAACATGGAACTGAAAACTGAGATGGTGCTTTTCTGCTGGCTGAGAGGTTCAAAAGCTTCAGCTGGCCTCTGGAGAACCAAGACAAGAAGAGAAGACTCCATTGCCTTGCTCAATGGAAATATGAAGTAGTTTATGATAAGATATTTGTGTCCTCTTCAACTCTCTCCTGGTCCACAGGGAGCAATGACATGATATGGAGATTTATTTGGACCAGGATCATAATTAATAAAGCCATACAAAGAACTTTAGAAAGACTATTATTTGCCATGGTCTGGCCTTCAGAAGGACACTAGGTCATCTCTGATGTGTTGAGATGCAAGTGACGTGCACATCAGCTTCTGATTCTGAAGACACTGTGCTCAGGTGAGCTAAATGCAGAGAATTTTCCTCATTTTGGATGCTGAGCACAGATGATCTCTCAGTCTCACAGTGCTGCTGTGCTGAGCACAGGCTGAACATCTCACATAGACTGGCCGTGCTCCAAAGAGCTCCCACCTACCTCTTTCAAGAGACATCTATGTCTCCAAATTCATCTGTCAAGGAATCTATATCTGAAATGCACTTAGGAAAGCAGACTGGAAATGTTGTATGACCAGAAACATCTTTCTCCACCTAAACCAACAGCACTAAAATATCTTTTTACCTTTTTTGTTTCTTCTCTAGGAAGAATTTGTGCTATTTTCTGTTGGGGCATCTTCATGACAACGCTCAGTGTTTATAATGAAGGAGAACAAGTCATGGATTTGGGGTTTATCTGTTGCAGCTCTCCTTTTATAGAGCTGCTTTATGAATTTAGAGGGGTCCTTAGGAGAGCTCTGTTAATACTTTGGTTTCACTTAATCTGGATTTAGGCAGCCTGTCAGAATTAAGGAGCGTGGAGTGCATGTCATGCCTAAGGCTAGTAAGGAAGGCCAAAGAAAAGAATTATCATATTATAGGAAATTAAGTTTGGTTTCATTTTTTTTTTTTTAAGAGTTGAAAATCAGATGGAAAAATGTCAGAATTTTTTGTTTGACAAGATAAAATCCTTCAGAATCAGTAAAATCAAACCACGCCAAAATCCTATGGAAAATTAAAGGTACAGCAGTGTGCCTCTTTGAGAGTTTCATTACCTTCTATTTTGATATAAGATCATGTTCCAAATAAAAAGAAATAAAATGTCTCCTTTATAAGAACTCAGCACTCTTTGCAATGTGCAAAACAAAACAAAAAAAAGCCCAAACTGTGCATTTCTGCCTTGAGATTGAGGGAGTCCTCCAGAACACCTCCAATTTGAGGCAGCTGCCTTTTCTGATGGAAAACTGGCCCAGGAAAGAAAGAAATACATTTTTGGATGAGATGTAATATCTCCTAGGCTGGATTCTGTGTGCCTAGCCTAAGGGGTCTCCAACTTTTTTTTTATGGCTCCGGGTGAACCTTGTACCCTCCCCACCCGTTTGCACTCCCACAACATCCCTGTGGCAACAGCTTCCCTGGGAAAGCAGCATGATTAGGAAAGGATAAACCATAATTATTAGCTATCATTGAATGTGATTTAGCGCCTGGAAATAATGGAGGAGAAATTCTGCCAGATGCTTAGTCAACAAACTGCAGCCTACCAAGAAGAGTTCCATGAAGCATTACTGCCCTGTCGATCAAATCTGAGAGCAACAGTCATAAGTAGGACAATAAAAGTACCTGAATTATGTTGCAAGAGCTGCAGGGCCCTACGTGTGACCTACTTTGGTATCACTCTCTTCACTGTAGCTATGTACTCCATGGGAAATGGAGAGGCAGAGGAAGGAGGACCTGCTCCACTGTCTCTGTCCCAGCCAAAAGCAGAGCCAGAACCAGAACCTCACTTTTCTGCCTTGATCCCTGGCCGTGGTTCAGGCTGGGTCTGGAGAAACCAACCAAATACCATGTGTGCTTTGTAAAGTGGTTTTCTCCTCCAGCAAGGGGGAGATGAGTCAAGATGAGATGAAAAGTGAAAGATGCTCCGTTTCTCCACCCATGAGCTGTACTCTTGAGTTCTACCTCAGGCCATGTGGAAGGCTCTGTGTTTCCCAGGGTTTGGTGGGTTCTCTGGCTTCTTGGCTGTGCTTTGCCATCAAGTTTAGGGTCACCTACAGCCAAAGCTCCAAAGCCTCCCCGAGGTCTACCATAGAATCATAGAATCCTTTAGGTTGGAAGGGACCTCTAAGATCATCAAGTCCAACCATTGAGCCATTAGGGCTCTAAAGTCCTCTGCTAAAACAGATCAGAATCTGTCCATGTTGCTTTTCCTAAAAAAGCCTGCCCAAACAAACAGACAAAGGACAGCTTGTTTCAAGTCCTTCCCTCAATCATATCTGTTTGGTGACATATGGAAGCAGAGAATCACAGAATGGGTTGGGTTGGAAGGGACCTTTCCAGGTCATCTAGTCCAACCCCCCTGCAGTCAGCAGGGACAACTAGAGCAGGTTGCTCAGAGCCCTGTCCAACCTCACCTGGGATGGTTCCAGGGATGGGGCAGCAACCACCTCTCTGGGCAACCTGGGCCAGGGTCTCACCAACCAAAGTGCAAGAAGTGTCTTCCATCTAGTCTGACCCCACTTTGAGTTTCAAACCATCACCCCTTGTCTAGTGCAAAAAATGTCTTCCTTCTATCTACTCTGACCCCTCTTTGGGTTTCAAACCATCACCCCTTGTCCTGTTGCAACAATCCCTGCTAAAAATTCTGTCTCCAGCTTTCTTATAGCCCCTTTTTAAGTACTGAAAGGCTGCAAAAAGGTCTCCTCAGAGCCTTCTCCTGGCTGAACCACCCCAACTCTCTCAGCCTGTCCACAAAGCAGAGATGTCTGACAGTTCTGTGGCTCTCCTCTGACTCACTCCAACAGGTACATGGGATTTTTGTGCTGAGGACTCCAGAGCTGGACATAGTATGCAAGGAGGAGCCCTTCTATAGCCCTTTCTATGGGCCCATCTTACAGTCATCTGCTGCAGGCAACACTCTCCAGAAGCAGCTCAGTGACCTGTGGAAGCTCATTGAAGGTGAGCAGGAAACATTGCACCATGTACTTCCCTGCTTCATGTCTTGGGGTCTACTCCACACAGTCCTCAGCTACCTCAGCTTCATCCAACTCATGCTTTTTCCAAATTTTTTTCCAAAACATGCCACTTCTGTATAGCACCTCTGGTTACCTTGGCCTGGGAGAAGTCCCTACTTACTTCAGTCAGGTGCCACTTCCCATGAAGCTCTCTCATTCTGTGACCTTGCATCTCCCAAGACTTTGGAGCCCCCAAAAGCTTGCTTTCCTCTTACTCCTGCTTTGTCCTCACTGTTGAGTCTTAGCTCAGCTGTGCCCTGGTGGTTCCTGTGAGCACATTCATAACAGAAACCCCAACACAGCCTAACAAGCCTTTTGAACCATTTCTTCTCCTGGTGGTTGACCCCTCCCTGCCCTTTGTTAATCCTGTGGCTCTTCTTGGATGACCAGAGAGTGTTTCCTAAGAAGGAGGTGCCCCCTGATAGGGCTGAGGAAGGAAGGAATGAGAGAAGTTGATCCATCCAGGATCTAGTGCATGATCCCTCCTGCAGCAGACCTTTCCAGGGATCATGGTGACCTGTCTCCTGCTG
>NW_008604680.1:24415-25246 GCF_000691845.1 Merops nubicus
ACCTGCTCTGCAGAAGACAAGCCATGCCCTGCCATGCAAGCCCACAGCACAGAAAGAAGGATGAAGGAGAACTTTCTACACTCTATTCTTCCTCTTGCTGCCCTGTCATACCTGCTCGGGGGGTGGAGGATGGGACAAGATCCTCTGCTTGTTGTGCAGGAATCCAACCAGCTGATCCCACAGCCCCTTCTGCCCTTAAAAATCCCTGTGTCTGTTCAGCACATCCAGCTCAGAACACATCTCACGGGGAAGAAAAGCCACATTCATGGGCTTGGGTCCTTCTTTGTCAGAAGACTTTGTTTTGGCAGCTTGACACGTAGGAGCACGAGCGGACCCGTCCAGCTCCTCACCCAGTACAAACCACCCTGACAGACCTCAGGATGGTGCAGCCCAGCTCAGGACCCATAACAGTGCTTGGGGGTGACACCCACCACGTCCCCTTCCCCCCCAGGAGACAGGAGGAAGGCGACTGAGGCTCTGCCATCCCCGTTTCCCTCCTTGGCTCCCGTCCATGTGTGTGTGAGCGTTCGTGCCTCCCGTCGAGCGCCGAGGGCCCACTCGGGGTTGGGATTCTCCCGGGACAAAGGGATGTTAATCAGCTCCCTCTGCTGTTCCCTTTTGTCTAGGACCAGCTCCCACGCCTGGACTTGGCACTCTGGGATGCGGCAGAGGGAGCTCCTTGTTGCCACCAGCCTGAGCCCGCTTGGGGAATGCGCTGATGCGACCCAGCAGGGAAAGGGGAGGAATGGGGAGGGGAGGGGGGGAAGGAAATAAATCTATAACTCAGCTCAGCCCCTTTCACCACCAGCCCTGTCGTGTTGTGCACGCTGC
>NW_008604680.1:25383-25867 GCF_000691845.1 Merops nubicus
TTGGTGAGGTGGGAGCACAGACAGCAAACGGGATCGGCTGCTGGAGTGGCTGCTGGTTCCTCCTGCCCATCTCCTAAGCTTGCAGGCTCCTGTTGGTTGTTGGCTCTTCACAGCTGTCTACACGGGCTGTCTGCTCTCCAAAGAACCATACAGATGCACAAGAGCCAGATCTCCAACCCAGGCTCGTTTCCCAGGTGGAGAGGTGGTGAGGTCAGGGCTTCTCAGGGAGAAACCCACAAAACGCCTGATCCCACCAAACCCAGTCCCTGTGTGCTGGGGATGGAGAGGCAAGTGCAGACAGAGGTGGTGCTTACCACAGTCTTCTGCTGCTCTCCTACTATACCAGAAGGCTGCCCAGTGCTTGCCCTTGGACTCCTCTGAAGTTGCAAGGGGCTGAAGCGATCCTTTCTGATGATGACCTGGCCCTATCAGCAGCTCCATCAGTGAGAGAAGGAGGTCCTCTCCCTCCTCACTGGTGCCCTGC
>NW_008604681.1:0-55716 GCF_000691845.1 Merops nubicus
TCACCCCTCATCAATTAATGTTGTGACTTACTAGATCACTTCATTAGAGCTCAGATGACTTAGATCTTACTCTGACTTTTCTGTTTGTTTGTTTTTCCCTGCAGTCAGTAGAAAGTTTCTGTAGAGAACTGAAAACAATACTTCCTGAATTTGTCTGTTCTGAAACTGGCTGAAAGGGGTTCTTGACTCACCTTGGAAATATGTGGTGTGGTCATCACACCAGAAAATAAAAACCTCATTTATTTAAAGAACTCAACTATGTCCAGTTTTATCAGGCAAATAAGGGAGTATTAAAACCTACCCCAGGCGACGGCCTTTCAAAAGTGCATGGGACTTGAAGGACATTTTTTTTTCCCTTTTTCTTCTCCTCCCCCCCTTCTGTAAGATGTAAGGTTTTGTTTTCTTTTGTTTCTAGAAAGTGTTTTGGCACCATTTAAATTTCTCTTCCTTGAAACCCGAGAGGTCAATTTTCCTTGCAGAGTAAGACAGTGCCAAAACAGTTCAGTATAATTTCCCGAAGGAAGTACTTGTGGTGAGTTATCAGAAAGCTTCTTGGCTTTCTGATGGGACCATTAAGCCCAGTGCCACGATGTCCTGTCCCTTTGGAGGACGGGATCTCCAAAGGACAGAGCCATTGGCCTTGCCCGGCTGGGGTGGGAGAGTGGAAGGGTGGCACCTCCCACCAGTGCTTGAGGGGGAGAGTGGGAGATGGGTCCTGGGGTTGAGGGGCTGGTATTTGTAGATGGATGCAGTCCCAGGAGATCTGCAGAGGCTTTGGAAAAGAGGAGCAGCAACTGTGGCCTATCAGAGCTGTTTTCCTGACCTGCTCAGGTCTGAGTGGAAAACAAAACAAAGCCACCAGTCTGTCTAAAACAACTGGGCTAATAGCAGTTCTGTGGCATCATCCTGGCGATTAGGGGCCTCATCCATGATTAAGCTGTAAATAGAAACCACCGTATTAATGATCACTGGCTTTAAGTAGGATGACCTGTAAAGGCAGGGTCTTTTACCACAAAGGCCAAAAAAACCCCAGCCCAAAGCAGAAAGCAGAAAATCTTCTGCAGTCCAAGTTTGGATGTATTGATACTGAGGTGCTAAGTCAAACTTTCAGGGTGAGCCCCTGTTATGTCATTGGTACACTGGTATTTCTGCACTCTGTGGTTTCAGACGTGGGGTGCACACATGCAGGAAAGCATTGCAGTGATGATAACGTTTTTTGATAGGAGTTCAAAAATGTTAGGGAAATAGCCCATAACTGAGGAACTGGGAGGCACTATAATCTTCTATTGCAAAAAAAGCTGCTTATTCAGTGTTGACATAGAGAGTTCCTGTTTGGGGTGGTACAGTAACCTATATTTGTGCATTAACTTTTTGGAGGAGGTGACAAATCTCATTTGGTTCTTTGTGCTGTGAGATGTGTAATTGGCACACTGGTGCTATGAGACTGCAATGTTCCAAGCCACAGGGGACAGTTAAAGTATCTAATTCTGCCTGTTTCTGTCCTTGCAGGATTATGTTGATACGGAGTTGCTCCTCTGTGGGGAAAATGTGAACCAGAGCAATTTGCTGTCCTATGCCAGAGAAGCTGCTGACTTTGCAACCAATTACCAGCTGCCTTCCTTGGATTTTGCAATTAATCACTATGGGCAACCAGATGTAGCAATGTTTGATTTTACTTCCATGTATGCATCTGAAAATGCTGCACTAGTGAGAGAAAGGCACAGACATCAGCTCCTGGTGGCACTTGTCGGAGATAGTTTGCTTGAGGTATATCTTAGTGACCAAGTGGTCTTTTTTTTTTTTTTCAATCTCCTTAAACCAGCTGTTTAATCTACACTCCGAAACAAACTGTTATCTCTTACAAGTCCTGAAACAATGTTACCTTCTTTGGAATAGTTTTGCTTTTTTTTTATATGCCATAGTTATGTCATAACTAATGCTTGGTCGCTGGATGTGATCCTGTTTTGCTTAATGCAAGTTGTATTTCTGCCTGAAAACAGTGAGCTGTGTGTCCTCAGAGTGGGTGCATGGCATAGTTTTCCTGATTTTCATCACAGGCAAAACCTTGGTCCAAATTTTTGTTGCACTCTCTTTGCTTTAATATGTTCAGGTTTTGTCTTACTGGAGTGAAAAATGTATGTTGCAACTGGTTTTGTTTTTTTTCAACTCATGCTGACAGCCTGAAGTTTGTTGAAAGATCTGTCCGAAGCAAAATTAGGAGATGAGAAGAAAAGTATCTTTTTTTCCGTCACTATTGAGTTTCTTTTTTTTTATTTTTTTACACTCAGCTTTTACCTTTTGTGGTTAAGAAGTTTGTTTTTAAATATAGAAATTAAAGGAAAATGTGGAAGCAGCCTTTTGTGTTACCTTAGGCTTGGAGGAGAGAAGTGTCTCAAAACTACAAGAGTTGGCCGTGTTGTATCTTATATCTTTCTGGGCTACTTTTATAAGACAGTTTTTATAAAACCCTAAACTCACATTGCAAGTTACTTTTGTAATAAGACCTTAAGAAGTACAAGAAATTAAAATGTAAATGCTTCTTACAGCCCTTCTGGCCCATGGGTACAGGCTGTGCAAGAGGCTTCTTAGCTGCTTTTGATACTGCGTGGATGGTGCGGAGCTGGGCTCAAGGAAAACCCCCGTTAGAAATCCTTGCTGAACGGTGAGTGCTGCTTTTGTCTCCTCCATCATTTCCGGTGGTTTGAAGAGTTTCAGTAGTGGTAGAAGGCAGTGGAATTCAGAATGCTGACAGGAGACGTGTTCTTCTTCACTGCAATGGCACTGTGTTGAAATTGCCTATTCCTTCAGGTTACTGAACAATTTACGCAGCAGTAGGCCGAGCTTCTACACACCAATACAGAGATCCAGTGATGTGCATGAGATGGGTTTAAATCACTAATTTAAGTCACTAGTGATGAGAATTAAGTGTGATCAATAAACCAAAAATACCTGTGTCCAAAGACTAACATTCCAACCATCTCAGCACCTGTTTTTTTAGTTTAAAAAAAATTCCTGAAACAAGTCTGAATAAAATACTTTAACACTAGTAGCTTTCATAGTTGGTATCTGTGGTTTTAACTCCATGTTTTACCTTAGTATCCCTGATGTCCTCATTATTTAGACTGAGAAATGCATGGCAAAAGAGGACTGCTGTAATAATGCTACATCATAAATTTTTCCTCTGGTCAAAAAGGCATTGCATAGAAAAGATCTGTTAAATACACCAGCAGCCCTGGTGTCGCCATGGTCTGATGGTTGAAGTTGCTGACTTTGGTCCTAATAGTAACTGCCCTGCCTCACTGCAGCTGCCCAGACTGTTTCGGGACAGACACGCAATAGAAATAGTCGTGCTTGTGGTAATGCAAGTGGAAGCATTACTAAGTTCAGTGCTTTGAGAATTTTTAAAACAGAAGCCTGAGAGATGACTCAAACACAGCATAGTCCCAAATGGAAAATTGAACAGCATAGTATAAAAGGCTGTGGCAGTTATAGGAATTGCAGAATTATGAGATTTAGTGCTGTTATGTGGTAAAGAAGTTACTCCTTGGGTGGAACTTAAAGCAAAACCAGATGACTGGATGTTGTAACCTCCTTTTAATTTTTTTTTTCTTTTTTCTTGCTCACTTCCTGCCTCAGGAAAATGTGGGCACAAGTTCTAAGAGTCTGTCTTTTTGTTGTCCTTCTGTCTGGCATCCTTCCCCTGATGAGCAAAGATAAGAAATGGGATAGATGCATTACACATTTAGTGCATAACACTTGTCCTGGCAGAATTAAAATAATGTGCAGGTAGCTGAAAAAGGGGGGGAAAAAAAAAAAACACAACAACAAAAAAATCCTATGCCATACTCTTTATATAATAAATATATCTTTTAATCAATATCTTTTGCATCTTTCTTCTCTATAAGAGAGAGCATTTATCGACTCTTGCCTCAGACTACCCCTGAAAATATTAACAAGAACTTTGACCAGTATACCATTGACCCAGGAACAAGATACCCGAACTTGAACTCAAGCTGTGTTCGACCTCACCAGGTCAGTATTTAAAAGGCTTGCTTGTGAAATCACAGGGCTGTTGTTTTTTTGTCCAGGAGAAATAGGGCCACAAGTATTGCATAAACAAAATCATCAGGAGAGTCCTTAATTTAGATCCAGCTGTTGATAATATTAACCTAGGAAAAAAACCCTCTTTTTTCCTCTCAAAATAATTCTAACATTGTGCTGCAAATTACTTTTACTTGTAGGTGAGACAATTATACGTTACTAATGAGTTACAACAGTGTCCTCTTGAAAGAGTAAGCTCCATTAGAAGATCAGTGAATCTCTCAAGACGTGGTATGTGATATCTCATGTTTGCTGGAGCTTAGTATTTGCAGCCTTCTGAGCATGCAAAAACTGATTGAAATGTTTGCTCTCCACTGTAACTGCAGAGTCAGATATTCGACCTAACAAGCTTTTGACCTGGTGTCAGAAACAGACAGAAGGGTACCGCAACGTCAATGTCACAGACCTGACCAGCTCCTGGAAAAGTGGCCTTGCGTTGTGTGCGATTATCCATCGCTTCAGACCTGACCTCATGTAAGTGACATCTGTAGATCTTGTCGAGCATAGGATATATTAAGCATTTACTGGAGGATAGTGTCAGACCAACCAGAACAACACTAATACTCTGCAGTCCCATTATATTGCTGCTTTTTTTGCAAGGAGGTGCACACCAGTGCCAGGTTCAGGGGATGGAGAGGGTGGGTAGTTCTTGCTTTGTTTTTTCATCCATGTCCTTGCATGCCATTTAAAATGAAATATATATGCTTTCAGAGATCTGGAAGGCTTTGAACCTTATGACTTACGATCATGTTTGTGGGAACCACGTGGTGATTTAAAACAAAAATTGCAGTGCTTGAAGAATGTGAGAGCTGTATTCCCAGGATCCTGGAGACAGGTTTTTAGTATATGTTTAAAACCACAGCCACAATGACACTGTCATGAGTCACAGAAATACCCGGATGGGCCTTAAATTAGCCACTCCCAGTGTGTTGTAGTGGTTTCTGTGACGGTCATGTAGTAAGATGTTGGGCCATGGAGGTCTACAGGAAACAGTGGTTTTATACAACCCTTCGTCCAGAAGAGCACAGTGTCCTTGCACATGGGCTGTGGAACAAAGGCCAGCCCTTGAGAATTAACTGCATTAGGGATTGAATGGAAGCTAGCATTCCCCTTTTGACAGTGTTTCTGGGGTCCTAATCCTACAAGACCGAACTTCTTAATATTAGTATTTTGTAAGGTTCCTTTGTTAGATACAAGAGGGTCAGAGTATAACAAGTGTCATGAAACGGCAATTGCTGGCACTGGGTTACTGGGCCTGCTTGATGCAGTTTGTGGTGGGATGACCCTTCTGTCTCCAAAATGCAGCAGACGCATTCTCTTACCTTCCTGCACAGATTTAGGAGTCATTAGTTATTGTCAGCCTCCTTTTGACAATGAAATGAATAAATGATAAATGAAATTTTAAATGAAAGAAATTACTGAGCTCTTTTATGAGGTGTGGTAAGTTGGGAAAAATAGGAGTGATACTCAGCTCTTGTTTCTGCAGCTTTTCCAGAGGAAGAACAAATGTTGTAAGAATAAGAGATTTTTTTGCCTCGGGTTATTAAAAGAAATGGGAATTATGGATGGTTTTGTGGGTATCAGGTGGGGAGAGAGAGTGTAGAAGCAAAGCAATCTTTGCTGTCTATGGAAAGCGTATCTCTTAAGTGCTGCTCTCTCTAGAAAGTTGAGAGATTTATCTTCCTGAGCTAACAGACCTCCTGCTGTTTAATTGACATTGTGTTTGGATATTGTTGGCTTTTTGTATAAATGGGACTGCTGAAGGATTGGCCAGATGAAAGCTGGTAAAGCAAGAGAGGTGGCTGCCGATAGCTGCAGGCAGGGCTGGGACAGAGGGCTGTCTGCAGCCCCCTGGCTCCAGAGAGTGGGTGGGTGGGAGGGGTAGACAGGAATTCTTTGTGAGTTCAAAACCTCACATTCCTTATGAGGAGAACGAAACTGCCCTGCCTGGAACTTTGTGGTTTATTGACATGTTTATTTTAATCATGAATTTTGGAAGCTGTTCAAGGGATCAGAGCCTTAGAACGGGTCCCATAGAAAATGGATTAGAGCATGGATAATGCAGTTCCAGATGTGTGATGTACTTATTTAGTGCACTGCTAAATCTGGTTATGACACAGACAAGAGGTCCTCTTTCAAACTGTGTAACACTTTAAACAGAAGTGTCATGCCTCTATGTGCACACATGACATGTTTGTTTCATAAGGTGCTAGTTTAATTTTACTCCTAATGATTCTTATGATTTATAGAACTAATAGCAACTAAAAAGTCTGTTCCTTGCAGGTGTCATCTGTAGTACCACAGCTGTATTTGGAAGTGTTCCTTAGCACTTCTGAGGAGGAATTGCATTTCTTCTCAAATAAGTGAGTCCTTTTTCATGGGGCTACACCAAAATCTGGTTCAGTGAAATCACTTTTAAATTACATTTCTCGCAAAGCCAGGATTTGTAATCACAGGATTTTTATGAGACTTTTACCTTTGGCATTGTGTGGACTCTGTAGCTTTGTCCGAGGGAGGTGCCTGTGCCCCGTTCATGGTGCTGTTTTGGAGGGTGGCAGAGAGCAAACCACCACTGATCCCAGTGTGTTGTACCCACAGTGACTTTGATGCTCTGAACGAAGAGGACGTTGTCAAAAACAACCAGCTGGCATTTGATGTTGCAGAGCAGGAATTTGGGATTCCCCCTGTGACCACAGGGAAAGAAGGAGCCCGACAAGCTCAGCATGGTCATGTACCTCTCCAAATTTTATGAACTGTTCAGGGGCACACCTCTGCAGGCAGTAGGTAAGTCAAACCTGGACTGCTCCTTGTTCTTGCAAGTTTGGGGAGCGGAAACACTTCATCCAGGCTGCTTATGAGCACTGCTCTTGAACCAGGAGCCCTTTGCCAGCTGAGCTATTCTGGCACGCGAGCGTGCCTGTTTCTGTCTGCAATGGTTACCTTGTGCTTAAAAAAAGGAAAGGAAGGAAAACTTGACTGAAGACCAGGGTTTTGTAGGTCCTTGGTGGTTTCAGAGAACAGGAGCAGCTGGATAACTGTTATGCCTGACATCATGAGGTTCATGTATCAGGTCATTAGAGTAATTCTCTGGTAAGGATGACTGCATATGGCATGTCCATTCCTGGGTGTTTCTTGTCCTTTTTTAAAAAGTTACCCTACGTTGTATGTCTCTACTTATATTTGCTTGGGTTTCTTATATATAAATGCTACCAGCACTCAACTGGAAAGTTTTGGCTTAGTCAAAGTATTTTTTATAAAAATTTGAATAAATGTCCTAAGCATTTGGTTTTTTTGGACAGATGCTGGCGACAAGCAAAATGGAGAAAATAATGACCTTTGTTCAGCAAAATCATCAAACTTCATCTTTAATAATTATATCAATTTAACTTTACCAAGAAAACGAGTACCAAAGGTAGGTTGTGAAGAAAGACTTGCCCTATAAATCTTTCCTTTTAAAAAGATGAAGATAAGCTGTCAGGCTCAGAAAAAAAAGGAGTTTATATGTATTCTACTGTTAAAAGACCTGTAGAATGAGATTTTTGAGCATATTAAGAAGGTAAAGTAAGATCTCACAGGAAACAAAGCTAACACACACGTGCACATTTGATCATTATGTTTGTAAGGATAAAACTGAAGCACTGTCAGTGTCAAATTACTGAAGCGTTAGTAATAGTCCCAGTTAAGCATTCTCTGTAAATGCAAAATTTGGAATCACTGTGAGAATTTGGGGCTACCTGAGGGAGAATATCCATTGTCCATGTCACTCTTCTTCAGTGTAGGTAAAAGTGAGAGGAGGTAGGTCTTTTACTTGTGTTTATTAGTTGCCATTTCAACTTGAAATATTTGAAATCTTGGCTCTTGTTACATATATTTTATGTATATAAAAGTATAGACTTTTATGTTTTATTTTTTGAGAATTTTTTTAAAGTTTTTTTTAGGAGATTTTGTGTAATGCTAGATGCTATTATTTTGTTTGTTTGTTTTGGTTTGTTTTTTTCCATTTTTCTTTTGTGGGGGCTTTGGGTGGGGTTTTGTTGAGATAGAAAAGTCTGGAATCTTCCTGAGCTATTTCTACCTTGAAGAAAAACAGTACTGTAGTTCTGTATTACTAGAGTAAGTATACAGCCATAATACTATTTATTAATTCAGATAGTCACTGATAGATAGCTAGAATGGTTATTGACTGGGAGGGAGTGCTGGTTTTCAACCAAAGCAGTGATTTGAACAGTTTGTGGAAGCTTTCAAAGCCTTGTAAATGTATAAATGGTGCAGTAGTGACACAGTGGGCAGGTTGACTAGCATGACAGAGATAATGATCTCTTAGTCATACCCATATACTTTTCTGTCTTGGTCACTTATTAATGAAAATTTATTGACATGCTCTCTTTATGTCCTCGTGTAAAACACATCCATGCCCATGTATGTTGCAATTAAAGGCTCTGGGGCCTTGAAGGGCAATAGAGACCTGAGCTAATACTGTCTAGCATAGGACTGCCTGCAGTGAGAGTGTTGTTTGTGTGTTTCTGAATGGATTATAACTTCAAAGATTTTATATGATTTAATGTAAAAGTTACTCTAATGAAACTATTCAGTAATAAACTGTCTCACCTCCTGCCTATTCATTAACTTGGTCCTATTCTGAAAGGAGACCTTGAGGGAGGGGCTTTGGTTTCACAGCCAAACCTACCTTCATTTTAACTTCAGTTTAAATGAGGAGTGGCTGCACAACGTGACTCAGAGGCAGCAGTGTCTCAAGTACAACTTTTGCAGATTAACCAGCACAAGTTAGACAGTAGCTTGTACTCCTCCACCAAAATGAATTTCTTCTGCATTTTTTAAAACGGGGTTTATTTTGCAAAACTGTTCTAGGTTTTGTGTTTCCTGGGCTAGCCAGAAACTGCATGTCAACTAGGATGGTTCTCATGTTCTTGTGGTTTTTTTTGTTTTGTCTGTTTGCATTGGTTTGTTTGTTTTCTTTCTGTGTTTTGTTGTTTTGTTTGTTTGTTTGTTTTAAACAGACCTGCATAATGCTTAATTGTATTGTTTCATTTACATCTATGCAGAGACTTTAAGTTTTGCTTGCAAAAGCACATATTTCCTACTTCTTTTGGAATTCTGTGTCCTTAAGAAAAGGTCAAGTGTACATGTATGTACTGTGTTTCTCAGTATTTTGATGTATTGCTTTTAAAATTTGTTTCTATCTCATCTCAGTTTTTGTAGAAATGTGATTTTTGAAAAGTTTTTTTCACCTGAAGAATTACTCCAGTATTTCCAGATATTTCTTACACGGACTTAGATGAATATTTTCCATCCACAAATACATTTTCAAAACCTGTGGATGGTCAATTGCTTAGTAAGCTCATATGTCCCTGTTAGGAAGTAACTTTTCCCTGCCGCCTCCTCTGACCCCCCACAAAACCAAGTGACATGTTTCCCAGCTAACCCAGCAGTGAGAAACCAAATAGGTAACATAAACACTGCTTTTTCTTGTGGGTGACTTCTTTAGAAGAAAAACCTTTTTCATGACCACAGTGTTGTTGCTTTCCCGTCAGTTAGTTGCAGAAGGAAACAGACTTTTAGTAGTCAGGAGGGCTTTCCATTACTAAGCCTTACAACCTTCAGACTAACCTCCTGTCATGAAATAAGCCTTCTGTCATAACAGGAGGTACAGTTCTTGGCACTACATGAAAGAATGAGATGATTTACCTGACAGGCCCCTTTGGTTTCAGGCTACAGGGGCTCATTTGAAATGAGAAGTGGAAGCGATATTTTCCAAATCAGCTTGGGGAGCAGGACTGTCAGAATGTAATTTTGTATGGGTGTTGCAGGCCTGCGATGGTTGGGATGTAAAACTAAGCAAGAAAGACAGTACTCAGGTTGGGACAGAGACTTGTGAGTGCCATAGCTCCCTGAAACTAGATGGGAAATGAATCTCCTTGGAAGGCAACTGCTTGAGTTAAGAGTTTGGGTGTGGCTTCAGTTTTTTGGCTCTCCCCCTGCAAAAAGTGGTGCTGAGCATTGTCCAGACTCAGAAACCAGCCAGCATAACAGTGTCACCAAGTAAACACTCCATACCTTCTAGTTTGTCCTTTCATTTGGCTGGAAGTGGGATCCTTATCTGGGCACAGGTTGTGAGTGGGCAGGAACGGAGGGCCTGGAGCTGGTGTGACAGAAGCTGTTCTGGCAGCAGGGCTGGGCTGGATGATGTTTTACATTCTGCTACTAGTGTCAGCAGGGCGGGAGAGAACTGAGGTTTCCTGTGCTCCAGACTAGTAAATGAATAGAAATGTTTACACAATAAAGGGCACAGTATTTTTTTTTTTTTTCCTTTTTGAGTTTTGGTAGGCAATTAAATGGCTTTGTTTTTCTCCTCTTTGTAAGTATGTTAATGGAAGTCCTTTGTGTAAGATTTTTGAAAGGTAACATCTTGTTTGCTCCATTCATTTAGGCAAATTCTGCTTTTATGCAATACATATTATTATGCAGAATACATTATGCTATTATGTTGTTCACTATTCCTTGGTAGACTAATGACTATAGGTAGTGTAAAGCTAGGTTACTGAGAGCTGGTGCTTGAAAGACAATGTACCAAAGCATACATTGTAATCAAAATATTGTCATCTCATTCTTTTGTTGTTTACCCAGAAGTTGTTTTGGATTGCTTCTGTTCACTGCATAATGATTTATTACAAACAGTATTATATGTAAAAAGGAAGCCTGTATTCTTTGATCTTTCTCTATTTTTTTTTTTTATTTTTTTTTTTTTATTTTATATTGGGTGGGCAATCATTAAGTTACAGCCTGGGCAAATGCAAATAAATGGAATTGTAGTTCATGGTTTGTAAAGTATAACATAATGTGACATTTATCAGACAAAAAAACTCTCCATTGTACCAAATCTTCAAAACAGAATTCAATAAGAACTGATAAAAATTTTTAAGCATTGACTATTTTGCAAGTTCTTGGGGACTGAGTATGAAGTATTATTTTACTGAACTAGCGATTACACAAAAAAAAGAATAAATATGACATAAATAAATGCATGACTTAAGCACAAAATAGGCAATCTGTTTGCACTGTAATGTAAGGTCATATAGTTAGGGAGATGAGCCTTACAAGAGAGAGAGACCTTTAATGCAGACAATTAATTGCTCAAAAAAAGGAGATGCATCTGCCTTATGAACTCATGATCTGCATGCAGATATCTAGGTTAAAAGAGATGTGGAGGCTGTATTGAAAGAGTGAGGGGTGCCTGGATTTTGTTACTTATCTGGAAACCAGCATAGTCTAGATTAAAATTCACAGCACAACTGGTGCTCTAATGCCTTTTTCTTCAAAGATGTGCTAGTGCTTTATGAATTATAAACTCTTCAGTACTGAAAAAGGAGAAGGTAAACACTGACATTGCTGGGCCTCGGTTCAACAAAATGTACAAGTGCATATTTTCACCCGTCAGGGTCCAGTGAGAGCACCCAGTCTGGGGTTACAGGGCAACTTTTTTTTACGTGGTAGCTGCCACAAGGTCCAACACACTCCTTGTGCTAGGAATGATGATGCTGAGCTGGGTGTGCCTACCAAGACGTTCTGTGCCATGAGGACCCCTGCACACTGGCACCACTCACCTGTGTTTGCCTTGTTTAACACAGATCAGACCAATTTTGCCTGGTTATGAAAGTTAATATCCTTGGTGACTGCTGCAGAACTTATTTTGACTTTACTGTTTCAGGTTGAAGGGAAAACAGAAGAAAATGAAACTAACAAAAGACGTCGAAAAGGTCTTTTTGGTGTCTTTGAGGAGGTTGGTGTTCAGTGGTGTCTACACATATCCAGCTCCTTGCTGATCACCAGAGCTGAGGAAGCAGTGGGAGTCAAGAGGCCAGGGCATATTGTCTTGTTTGGTGTGAACAAAAAGGCTTAAAACCTTTAATGTGGTGTGCACTAAAGAAGAGCTAAGTGTATTTAAATAATTTGGTAGGGAGGAGAGCATTACCTGTGTTGCAACAGTTTTCTTTCTGACCCAAGAATGTTTAAGCTATTGGGTTTTTTTCCAAATTTTCCCAACTCAGCTATTTAAACCAATTTTTCTTTGAAGAGTTTGCATTGCAGCTTGGTTTCTAGCCACCACCGTTGTGACTCTGCTTTTTTGTCACCAGCACCAATTAATGTTCCCTTTTTACTGTACTCTGAGGCCAAAGAAAATATTTTTTTCATGACTCTTGTATGCTAAACAGCATCAGTGTTAATATAGTATTGACTGCATTTCCTTTGATGCTTTGCAGATAAGGATGTTATCTCTCTCTTTCTCTTCATGAATGTCATAGGTAAACATGAGAAAAACATAGTTTCTTGTTTCTTTTCAGGCTTCAGACTTTTCAAGCCAAGGGAGCAGAGAAGGAATAAACCAGAATAAAGTGAAATCAATGGCAACTCAACTGTTGGCAAAGTTTGAAGAGAATGCTCCAAGTAGAACTTTGCAGAGGCAGGTAGGTTGGAGATGAACATAAAAGTAGTCTCTGAAATTAAACTGCAGTCATTTAAAGGTATTCCTCTCAATAATCAGCAACCAAATTACAGATTGACTATAGTGCATATTAATATAGTGTATTGGGATATATATAAATAAAGTGTAGTGGAATTGCAGTGTCTAGAAATCTCTTGTAAGCTAGTTTATAGAATTTTTGCTTTGTGTGCAAGTCTAAGGTGGCTGCATACAGTATTGCTGAAGGACTTCTTTGTCTTATATTCTATGACTAAAAGACCCTACAGATCCAGTGGAATCTTTCTTTGTGGAAAATTTAGAAAGCATAAGAAGGGAACCTAATGTTTTGCAAGATGTGTTTGTCTGCCATTTCCATTCCTAAAGCACACATAACGGAATGTATTTGTGCATTCCACAGCATTTTCATGGTTTGTTGTTAGTGTGACTAGTGGTGTTTTAAAAATAACCCTGTGCTGCCAAGGTAGAGACAATAAACTTATAATCACCCTTTAGCCAGTGAGATGGTTTGAGTCAGCCTAGTTCATATCTATCATCTAAAAGATCTGAAGGAAGGAAGAGCAAGGTGTTGAGGTTCTGTCAGGAATGGTGGCTTTCTTAACTCTTTGTGCTTGTATCCATTTGTTTATTTACATATTTAAGTCCTCCAGAAGTGTAGGCTGTATAGATGTCAAGTGACTTTGTCAGCTCCTAAACCACTGTTGTTTACGCTCTGTCTTCTTGTCAATGCCCTGAGCTTACTGCATGTGATACATGCACAGAGATTTGCTTGGCCATGTTGAAGGAAGCCTTGATATGTTACCTTTTATCATAACCTCTCTTAAAGAAGACTGAATGTGCTGAATTTTAAGTGTGTCTTTGATGGTAGAAGGGGTTAATAAAATCAGTAGATGACAAAAGACAAAAATCTGCTAAATGTCTTGTTAAGCTCCATAGTAATGCATCTTTAAAAGCAGCTTTTACTTCTTTCTGCCTCAAATGATCTTTGAATTCTATTTACTGTCTCCTCTTTTTTTTCCTACTCTGACTTTATAATTTTTAAAATGCTTTACAAGGAGCTAGTAGATAGACCAGCCCTGCTCTCTTCTGACCCTCCTGTTAATCCTCGCTTTGCTAAACCTAAGGATCCAAGTCTTCCATCTCAACCAAAAAGGCAGGTAGGAACTCGTATGGGTGATGCCCGACAAGCACGCTGTCTCTCTTAAGGCTGGGAACTCTAATATTGTTGTGTGACTACAGATATCTAAAACAATATTTGGATGTAATCTGCAGGGCGTGTTTTGCTGAGAATTGTGAAAACCACATTAAAGGTTAAGGTTAGTTTACACCTACTTGACCAGATGATAAAACTATTTGAAAGAAAAACGTGGAAAAAAACTAAAAAACATAGGTGTTAATTTCTGTGTTATCACATCTACACTCCAAATTGTATTAATGTAATTACACAGCTGCATTTTACATGTGAGAAAACTGCAACAGTACTTGAAAATTTGTCTCTGCATGTACACAATGTTTGGGGCTGTTGTAACAATAAGGGGAAGGTAGTTTTCCACTCCAAGAAACCTGTCAAAAATGTCTTAAGATAAAAGTTTGAGCATTGAAAATCTGATATTGATGCCCAGGCATTTTTATTTCTTTAAGGAGAACTTGTGATAAGAATTTCTGCTGAAAGCTCTTTTGCAGCATCATATATGTGGGACAGAATTTTTTAATACATTGTGCATATTTTTCTCTTAGTACTTCTAATGAAAGCAGTTTTCATATCAAGTAGCATTGACTTTCACATTACATTAGAATTTTAAATGGAAGTAAATATGCTGTCGAGGTGTTTCAAGAGTAGAATGCCATGAAATGAGATCTGCATTGCATGTGGATTTATGCAGATTAGCTCAATGAAAGATGTGGATTCATAAACTGTTTTAGAATTGTTTTTTTAAAGGTACGTGTGCTATCCAGAAGCATTAGGAACAACTGCAAGTTGATTTGCATTGGTTTTTTTTTTTAATTTTAATTCTCAGAAATTTTGAAAGTTTGTGTATTTATTTGAGTTGGACAGATAGGAAGGGTGAGGTAGAAAACTCATGTAAAGACCAACTGGGAGTTCATGTTTAAAACTGAATTTGATAGAGAAAAACTGGCTCAAATGCTTCATTTATTTCAAAAGCTATTTTATATGGAGATTCAAATTCAGAGACCTGTTCTTAACTCCTCAGAAAATGCTTTAAATCTGAAATACATCACAGCTTGACTTAGATCAGACTAGATCTAGAATGATGCCAAAAAAAAACTCTTACAACTTGATTGTGAGTTTAATTTCAAGCAGATGTGATGATTAAAAAAACCCCAAACACCAAAACCTTTGCCAAAAGCTCTAGAAGGAGATGTAGTGCCATGTTCTGTACCGATACTGTCTGGAGTTATTAATAAAAACTGACAGAAATGCAGAGGAGGCTGTCAAGACATACATAAGTTCTGTAGACTCATTTGTTTCAGTGCATGGACACAAGCATTAGAGATGTGGTAGATAGTGTGCAAAGAGCGATGTGAGAACATTTTATTTCTAGTTATGTGCATGACTCTCTGCTTTCTGAAGCATCCTTAAAAACTGCATATACTGCATGGTAGTGCAGAAAGCATTTTTTTTTTTCACTTGAAGTGTTTCTCAGTTTCAGGTGGTAGCTAGGAGTGAACATGAGGTCAGGGAACCCAAACAGTCTTTAAATGGTTCTGATCATATGGCCAGGAGAGCAAAGACTGTACAAAAAAGAGATATCCAGCCCAGTGTGTCAGAAACCTCTGAAAATCTCACGTCTGTCTGTTCTGCTGCCTTTGTACTTTCTGGAGTGCTTGAGCGTCTTCAGCACCTTGAGGAAAAAATGAAACAGGTGACCAGCAATTTCTTTTCCTTTCTGTCTCTTAACTGCATACGTTGATCTGTATACTGTATTTTCCCTGCAGGTGCTGGCATTTTCTCTGTTGACTTTAGGTTATATTAAGACAATGACAAAATCTTACAACAAACTTGCTGTACTTTGATGACGTATATGTCATTAACTTAAATCTCTCTTTCTTTTCTTCGCTTTGCTTCCCTGACTTTTGTTGCAGAAAAGAGCACAGACAATAGCAAATAGGGAATTCCATAAAAAGAACATTAAAGAGAAGGCAGCACACTTTGCCTCAATGTTTGGATACATGGAGTTTCCAAAGGTGAATATTGGGGTTTGCACCTGAAGAAGTACTGACTTAGAAGATACATGAGAATCCATAGGGGGAAAAAAAATGGCAGTGTTTTTGTTTTTAACTTCCCTATCATCCTGTGTGGATCTGAAAAGCAACGTAGATTCCACTGAAACTGGTAAAAAAGTTTGTTTAAATATTATTGCAGAATTTAATTGAGATAAAACACAATCTAAATCATAAAACTAGTCAGAGTACTTCAGCATGAGAGAAATGTTAGAATAAACTGTCTTGTGCTGAAGTGTACGCTGGTAACTCACAGTTTCTAATGAATTGGTGAGCAGTAGCTCTTAGTGAAGTCTGGCATTTCTTATGTTTTGTTATGCTTTCTCCCACCACTATTTTACCCTAGTACTCATAGTAATTATTTTTAATAAGAAAACTGAGTACGATAATATAACTGCCGTGAAGGTTTCCATGGCTCCTCAGTTTGCAGAAATAGAGAAAAAGCAGAATTGTAGTTATCTTTCTGTTTTTTTTGTGCATGACTGAAATTGCTCTCTTAACATGTGCTGATGTCACTGTCCCTTGGATAACTCTCCTGTTTCTGCTCTACACAGAATAAGCTACCTACTAAAGGCTTATCCCATTCTCAGCCCCCAACACCCTCCTGTTCTCCACTTCATGATTCAGCTGCTGCCTCTTCTCCATCATCTGTCAGTTCAGCTTCCCCTGCTGTTCCTTCTAGACAGGTATTCTATGAACAGATTTTTCCCATGAAATCCAAACTCATGCTAAAGCTGCTTGAGAAGTGGCTTGGTTGGAAGGTGCTGTCAGCAGATCTGTTGTATAGGTTGCATTTCACATTTTAATCAAACTTTACTTTTTCACCGCTGTTAATTCTGTGTGTAAGAGGAAAGTTGTCATTAAAAATAGTTCACGTATAAAGCTGAAGAACAAAGCAAATAGTTAATTTTTGTTTCAGTTTTGAAAATTTTGCATTGTTGCTTGTTTTAAGTGTTCTGTTGTTGGATAATACCACAGACATGCTTGGCAGAGAAAGAGCCTCACACTGTATAGCTAACTGGATGTTATGGGATTGGTTTGTTGTTCTTAGGTGACAGTTGTGTGTCTTTTCATAAGACTGCCTGTCTGGACTGCAAAGGAGAACCTGCACAATAGTAGTAATTTTATCTAGTGGATGTCTTAGAATTGTATGTGCACTTTTCGATACAGACAGATTTTATTTGGATTTTTTTTGTTTACTTATTTGTATTTTAAACTTGTTTCTGTACATTAATTGCTAGAGTACAGTTCTTTGTAACAGCTAACTTTACAGAGAGGAAATATGCATAGTCCAGTGAAAGCCATTAGATAACACTTGAGTCGGAGATATTCAACTCTTACTACTTCAGCTGATGTTATAACAGGTTGTGCTTTTATCTGTGGAAGTTAAGATGACATTGTCTTCTCACTCCCCTTGTTTAATACAAGGATTTTAATGGAAGAAGCTTGATATTCTTCAGCTTGTCAAGGCAGGTAAGGCCTAGGTTCCCTTCACCCATAGATTATGTAGCAGCTGTCTGGGAACACTGCAGTACTGAATAAGATTGGTGTGGAAATACAGGTGGAAATGTCAAGTTTCTAGAAGTGTTGAAGATGACTGCTGTGACCCAATGCAGGAGGAGGAGAAAAGCATTGTGCCTGCTTTTGGGGTACTTAAATAACAGTAGTTTTATGAAATACTCATGAGTATTGCCCAACTTCAGGTAAGCCATGGCTAAAGGTAATTTCCCACCTGCTTAACATTCAGCAGGGTCATTTAGTGGAATTAGTCTAGTTGTTTTTAGGTTATTTTGCACCGTATTGTTAATGCTGGTTGGAAATTGAGCTCACAGCCTGAGCTGTAACTGAGCAAGTAGATACTGATCTGACTTGCAGTTTGCAAAGGCACATTCCTCAGTTGAGAGAGAGCTGTGTTGAAAAGACTCCCTTCTCCTCATTCCCCAGGAATAACCCTGAATTAGAATATGAGAACTTGTGTCTTAATCATATGGAAACTGTGAGTGATAATTTTACTGAGATTTAAAAATTCTTTCTTAGAGAACATCTGGCTTGAGCAGTCATTTTTTGATATTTTAATTCAACTGCATTTTGTTTAGAGTCCACTCACAGCCTTTTATTAGTTTGCTGTTGTATTTAAATGGTGTAGCAATAGTTTGTAGTGACTTGATTTCACTCAGGCCGAGTTTACTTCAGTTGAAGAACGCTGTCCTCAGAGGTAATGGCAGAGTGCAGCACAGCTGCAACAGCTATACAAATATTTTGAGTAAATATATGTTCATCTCATTTGGTAAATATTTGGTTGGTGAGGTAGGACTACATGTATGCCTTTAGCAGATCTACATGCATGAACATCTGGATGCCTAGTATACTGCTCCGTAGGGTTGTACAGGCTCAGGTCCTCTTGATCAGTACACTGTATGCATTACCTGTGCCTAACTATGGTACCCTTGGCACAGCATATTTCAGAATGTTTGAAGAGCGGGTCTGATAATGAACAGGTAGACTCTCCTCCCTTTTGAGGCAGATGCAGTGACAGAAGGCTGATCCAAAGGAAACCCAAGTGATGATGGATTACCGTAGATATTTCAATGGGAAAAGTAGTAATTAGACTTTAAAAAAAAAAAAAGGAAACAAAACACACACCACCAAACAACTTTGAGTTTCCTTTCCAGGGTCACCAGTGAGTACAAGCGACGTGGGTGCCGTCCTTGCTGCAGGGGTAACTCAGAGGGAGTGGAGGGATTAGAGAGAGTCAGTCAGCAATGGTGCCTGTGCATGGATGTGTCAGAACGGGGAGGGTACCTGTCCTCCATGCCCACTGTTGGCACAGTAAAGGGTGATTGATGGTCAATTTAGAAACAGAGATTCAGGTCAGGCTTGGGGATGGGGATAGGGGACCCCTGAAGAGTAAGGAGCAAGGTACTGGGGGAGCCCTGCAGTCTGCAGCACGGACGCCTTTTGGGCAGGGTATGCCAATGTGCACTTACTTTACACAAGTAAAGTGCATCCCACCATGGGACAGGGGATGGATTCAATGGCCCTTTGGACCTGTGTCCAGGATCATTATTTGCATTGGTGGTGTGCTGGTGAGGTGTTAAGACTTTTGCTCTTCATAGTATTCATGTGCTGTGAGGCCAGTTCTGTCCTGTGAAACCCCTGTAACTTTAGCTTTACCTCTCTTTGGCAACTTCTGTTCATCTTCAAGTTACACAGGCTGTATTTTGGCTTATCTTTTGTTAATTCTCAATTAAAAAAATTCCAGAAGCAGATTTCTTACTGCTATTTCTACTGTAAAAGTGGTAAATCTTCAGGGAACACTCCCTGCAGCCTTGATTTCATAACAAACAGACTGTGCCCTTTCATGGTTAAATCGTTGTGCCCATATTTTATCTTTAAAGAACTCACACTTTTCAGAATGTGAAAACTTTATCATAATCTATAAAACACTGGCTAAATGTGCAGCATTATATAAATAAGAGTTGGTAATATTTCAGGTGTGCAGTGTGCTTTTTCAAGTGCTCTGGATGACAATACAATAATATACTTGGACCTCTCTGTTGCAAATGTGTACTGGTAATTGCCTGTGTTTGTGTTATCTTGAGGGTGGGGCTATAGGACTCAAAATTTTTATTTTTGATCTCTGTTCTGAGAGATATCATTAGGTAAGTGTAGACTCCAGTACGAAAAAGATCTTCTTTATTGGTAAGCCAACAGAAAGAGCTCCCTTGTGTCACTCTCAGAGTTCCTGCTTTTTCCCATGAGAACAGAAGATAATAGAAGTTTTTTTTTAGTTTTGTACGACTTCATGGGCTATGACCTACAAATATCAGCACTGTCCCATTCTTTAAATAGTTAGTACTGTCATTTTAATTTCAAGTGAGTACTGAGATTATCAGACATGATGTTCCTTTACAGCTATTGAGTTTTTGTTGGAACAGTATTAGTTATGGTGGCATATTTATTGAAAATGGTGGCTAAGAAATCATACTGTCTTATTAGAGAAACCTGTTATTAAGACTCAGTCGTGAAAGGAGCACTTGAAAGGAAGGCTGTGGAAACATACTGTTTGTTTTAAACGCATGCAGTCATTACAACTTATTAAGAATTAGCTTCTATGTGACGCTATACACAAGTTCACTAGTAATAATCAAAATTACGTTCTAGCTTTAATCAGCTGTCAAGATTCACATAGGTAGAATTATGAATTAACAAATATTATAGTACAGACTGGGCTTTGGTTATTCCTGTTTGCTGTTTAACGTTGGATTGACCTTCACACAATATGTCATAAGAACTATTAAGATGTTGCAATCAATAGACTTTGCTGCCTGCTGAGTTTGGACCAACTACTTCCTTTCAGTGACGCGACTCAAATTACAAGCAGTAAGCAGGGCTTGGGTGTTTCCTACACACAGTACCTTATTACTCAAATGTTGTTTATCTCAGAGGTAAAATATATGTAGCAGGTGGTACCAAAGTAAATAAATCACCCTCAAAGCAAAATAAGATAAGAAAAATCATTAAGGATATAAAACAACAAAGGAGAAGCATTGATTGTTTTTAGGGGTGGAGAACATATTCCCTTTGTCTTATGAAAATACTACTGAGGTTTACCTCTTGGTTGGCTGTGGTGTTACAGATAACAGCAAAGGGAAATGCAGAACACAACTCTCTCTCCCCACATGAATAATCACCCTGATCAACCTGCTGAAAAGCTTTGGCAACACGTCATTGACGGGTCTTAGTAAAGACCTGTAAAATCTTAGTAAGTCACAAACACTTAGGGAATTTTTAAGTGTTTTCTTTGTTGTTTCCTGAAATTCACCACTTAAGGCAACTCTGTAAGATTCCTTTCCAACAAAGAGTTTAAAGCTACTGTTATAAACCTGTTTGAACTGTTATGTGTTGATAGTGGCTCCAGAACTACAAAACTGTATGTGTGTGTGGGACTTAACATACACCAGTAACCTCAAGGGCTAAGGGAGTAAGTGCATGAGTACAATGTAAAACCTATTATGTGTATACTTAGTTTCTAGGGTACGTGAGCAGCAGCAGGTGGGCAGAGATCTGTATGCTGTTAACTAAAGCTAATCCATGTAAGAGCTGACAGGTTCTGTAAAGTAATGTCTGTAGATTTGGGGTCAGACCCTCCCTCCTGCAGCTGGAGTTGATTGCACTTAAGCTGTTAAATGGATGAGGATGTTACTGAAGTCCTTGTCCATCAGTGGGGTGAAGTTTAGGGAAGACACGGGATTGCTCAGCAGTTGTGGTATTGTCATAGGAGCGTGGAGGTCACAATCCTTGGAGGTACTGCTCTTGCACACCCTTGTCCCTTGTTCTTTACAGGTTTCTGATCGTGGCAGGTGCTCGTGGGGTTGCCCTGGTGGATTCTCATCCTGCCATGATATTTATGTTTTGTGATTGAATCGCATTTGAGTAGAATAGACTATTTCAGCTGGAAGGGACCTACAATGATCATCTAACGCAGCTGCCTGACCAAGTCAGTGCTGACCAAAAGTGAAAGCACGTTGTTAAGGGCATGTCCAACACTGGGCCTCTCAAACACTGGCAGGCCTGGGGCACCCACCGCATCTCCAGGAAGCCTGTTCCAGTGTCTGACCAATCTCTCAGTAAAGAAACACTTCCTAATGTCCAGTCTGAATCTCCTGTGGTGCAGCTTTGAGCCATTCCCACACATCCTCTCACTGGATACAGGGTGAAGAGATCAGCACCTCTTTCTCCATGTTTGCTCATTGTACAGAGCAATGAGGTCACCCCTCAGCCTCCCTCTTCTCCAAAATGGACAACTGTAGAGTGCTTAGCCACTCCTCATAGGATGTGCCTTTCAGCCCTTCCATCAGCCTTGTTGCTCTTCTCTGGATGCATTCAGGGACCTCCACATCCTTCTTAAATCGTGGAGCCCAGAACTGCACACAGTACTACCCTGCGAGGCCAAGCCAAAGCTGAATACATTGGGATAATCACCTCTGTTGGCAGGCTGGTTGTGCTGCGTTTGCTGCAGCCCAGGTTGGGTTTGCCCTCCTGGCTGCCAGGGCACACACTGCTGACTCGGATTGAGCCCCTCTAGATACCATTGCTTTTATATTTTCTTTTCCTTTCTTTGTGCTTAACTTTCTAATATTTAAAACTTTTCTGTCAGCAAGACTTGGTGTAGTGGCAGTAGAAAAATCATTTCACTGAGAAGTGTGGGACCTAAAATCTGGGTTTTATGGGAGGCAAATGGCACATAAGATATGAGATCATGGACCCCTTAGGGAAAAAAAAAAAAAAAAAAGTTCTGAATGCTCAGGTCAGACAGATCAAATTAACAGGTCTGACAGCAAATATAAAGTTCCAGGCTCCAGTGTCACTAGGAATCATATTCCTTCACAGGCCTTCTCTCTAATAAAAGTGTGTTCAGCTGAACAAACTCCTCCCAGTATTCTTCATTTTCTTAGGAAAATAATACCCTGATATTTTCTGTCATCTTTGGGGCGTGGCAAGCAAATCTCCTTTCTGCATGAGAGTCCCAAGTAAAAACAGAGCTACTGACACCCTGTTTCATGAGTTTCTTCAAAAAAAAAAAAAAAATCCAGACTCCTGGCTTCAGAAGCAGAGTATCAAATTTCTGGCCATACCAGAATGGCCCTTTCTGCCTTTGCCACCAGAGAGGCTGTGAGATATTGTCTTGCCAATTACTTGGCCTAGCATGAATGACACAGCCAGCAGAAAGACAAACCAGTAACTTGACTGTATTGAATATAGAAAACTCACTCCATGAATAATCTCCAGGGGTAAAAATAAGTCAGTTAGTTCACAGGCAATCAACATCACCCCCAGCAATCCCAACAACGATAGTGCACGACCAACAATAGGCAGAACAAACAAGGAACCGAGGTTTCCCATAGGTGGAATGGGAAACAACCAAGTCAACTGGTTAATCACATAAGATGAAGGTGGCCACGTGGCCAGCTCTCACTCTCCTAGCCCATGTTTACAAAGGTCCAAGCTGACTGGGGCCCAGCTCCAGGGAGAGTCAGGAGGTCTCTCCTGAACCAGGAAGCTCTGTGGAGTGCACTCCACAGACAGACACTCCTGACTCCCTGCCAGTGGTCCCAGCTTTTATCCCCAAGCAGACCCCTGACCTTTGTCAACTCACTGCGGGACCCCTGGGGCTCATTTCCCTTCTGGCTCTCCCTGCAGGGCCGGCCGCACCCTGGGGGGAAGCTATAAGGCAAACTCACCCCCTCTGTATGAAGGGCTGTGGGAATCACCCATATGGCAACCTTAATTCGGGGCTCGGGGTTCAGACCCCAGCATTTCAGATATAAAACTAAAATCAAAATCACTACAGGAAATCTAGTTTAGGGTAGAAAATACTACTGTAAGTCTACAGGGTCTTTACAGACTTTTTTTTTTTTTTTTTCCCCCCCAGGAACAGAGAACTAGAGTGTCTACCTGCCTGCCACTCACACACATATGCATACACGCTTTTCTTCTTTTCCCATCCCTGGCACATGTTTTGGAAAGGAAGCCTCGACCATGCAGTCAGTGGTCTGGCTGTAGCACATGTGGAGCTACAGCCTAAAGAACTACAGTGTCCTTGCTGGCCTAGCTATTTGATCAATTTGATTAGAAACAGCATAATTTCATGGCTGTGACAGAGTGATGAAGCAGATTAAAGGGGGTGTCTTCCCTTCATGAGTGTAGTTTTCCCTGGTGTTAAGATGAGTCACTGGGAAAAGGGAGAGTGGCTGCTCTGTGATCATCAACAGACCATTTCCATGCAGGATTTCTAGGATGTTTTCATAGAATGTTTCCTGAAACACCACAGTTCGCAGTCCATTAAGGTGAAATTTAGTCCTCACTCTGTGCTGTGAAATATAGCAACAAAGTCCTAAGAAGTCAAAGTGGACAATGGAGTATTTTTAATCTATCAGAATGATCCAACCCTGATAAGCAGTAGCTCCCAGCTCAGCCTCTCTGTGGACACGGCAGGAGGAGGCCTCGTGCTGTGGGAGCAGCAGTTGCTCCCAGCAGCTATTTCTCCATCGTCCTCAGGAGAAGTGTGTGGGCTGCATGGAAGCCTTCTGTGGCCACCAGCTGGACCATGCTGATCATGCATGAACATGCTTGTGCTCTGTTAGGCTTTGCCTGTCTCTTTCTCCTAGCCTCTCTTTATAATTGTTTGCATGCTTTCAAATCATTCTCATACTTTTCTCATGAAATTCTTTTTCAAGAATAACTAAAGCTCTTCCTTCTATTGTTCATCTTCTCCTCTTTTCTGGTTAGATGACTGTAGGAAAGGTCTCACGTGCAATTGGAGCTGTGGCTGAAGTTCTTGTCAATCTCTATGTGAATGATCACAGACCCAAGCCACAGCTTCCCCCCCTTGAACTGGTAAGGCTAAACCCACAAAGAAAAAATAATTTGATGTAAAAGAGTGATGTTTCCAGAATGTCATCCTGACTTAAGACCCTGGTTATGGAACACTTTAAGCAATATGAAAGGTCTTTGTCTAGCACTTATTAAGACATTGAGTGCATATTGACAAAATACGCTGATGTATGGATGTGCTGGAAGTGTTGCTCACCATGTCTTCTGTTCATATTTTTAGTACTTTTCTATAGGCATTAAAACTTCAAGAGGCTTTTATTAAATGTAATTACTCATACAACTAGTAACAGAAGACAATTATTAATCAGGGTGGCTTCTAAAGGACGTTTTATAGAGTGCATGTTTATACAGTTATTTTTAATACACAACTGCTGAATCACTGTGCCTCATTTTGAAGAGAGCTGTTTTTAAACTCTGACACTGTTCTGTGTTGAATTCAGAAGCGGTCTCTGGACAGAGCTACAGGTTCTTGCCCCATTCCTCCTTCTCCATCTCCTGCCTCCATTGCTCAGAGCTGTCAGGTATTGGGAAGTGAAGCAAGGTGTTGTGTTGTGATGACACTTACTTATTAGCCAATACTAAACTCAGTTGCTTCTGCTTCATTATTTCTATCTGTTCTATTAACATCATATTTTTAAAAGTGCATTTGTATCTTTTTCCACTTGCATGGTTATAACTCTGGAAAGTTTCATGCTCTGAAATGATCCATCACAGCAAAATGGATTATTCATGGCAGATTTGGAACAGGAACTTAGTACAGAACAGTTTTACAATGCCCACTGTGACTTGCACTTACCACTGAAAAAATTGTCCAAGGCTGCCTTTTGCTGGAAAATTAAAGATGAGTTATGTGGACTGTGTGCACTCTGAACGTGCCTGGCCTCTGCCAAGCCTGCAACTCCTCTGACCCATGTGTGGAACCTCTCCTGCGGCAGCAGGGATGGTGAAAGGGGAGGGAGGTGGTGATGGCTGTGGTAGAGACTGGATGCTTATCTGTACCCACCTGTAAGTAAGCATAATACAATAATGCAAAGTAACATCCTCACACCTGCCTCTAATAAGAAAAGGGAAGCCCAGCGGCACCTAATCCATTTATAATTTGTTTTTTCTGTACCTTTTACATGTCTATCCAGAGAGGATGAGATTTGTGGCAATTAAAACAATTGAACTTCCAACCCAAATTCAACAAAAACTTTCAAATAGTTTCAAGTTGTTAATATGGGTTATATTCTAATGTATGATGAGTTAAAAACATTCTGAATGTCTGTGGTAGAAATTAATTGATTTTTAAAACAAAGCAAGCCCCAGCTTGGGCTGTAATCTCAGGAGGATCATGGCTGAGAGGGGAAGCACTTCTGTGGCAAAGTAAATGGTAGTTCGGACGCCAGCATTGGAGTCTGTCAATTTTTCTTCCTGGACCTTAAAGCACGAGCCTGCGTTTTCCTCTGTAGTGTATATGAACTGAGTCTTCAGGGCGTCTGTTCTCTTTGCTCCAAATGTGTCTGTTGTTGGAAGCTGGCAAGTTCTGCCTTTGCCCTCTGCTGACAACCACGGATGCCCACAGTCGTGAGATGCCAGCGCCATGAAGGGTGATTAATGAGCCTTTGGGGCTCATGCTGCACTTGTACCAAAGTAAATACAAAATGTTGGTGAGTTCCCAGCTGGATGCAAGTCCAGCTTGAAGCTCACCCCATAAAGTCCCTGTGATGTCTGATTTATGAATTGCTGCAAAAACCTCCAGAATTGCAGCAGATGAGTAATAAAAAAGCCAACCGATGCTTATTTTAATTGAGTGTGGATGGTGCTGTGCAGCTGCTAAATCAGCTGTCCACGTAATACCTAGGTTTAGTGCAATGGCTTTATGCACGTTTCTATTTTTACCTTTTAACAGGGATCTCTGCGAAAAGAATTTCCTCAGTCTGTTGGTGGGAGTGACATTTGTTTTTTCTGCAAAAAACGGGTATATGTTATGGAGCGTCTGAGTGCAGAAGGCCACTTCTTTCACAGGGAGTGCTTCAAGTGTGAAATATGTTCTACAACACTCCGTCTAGGAATTTATGCCTTTGATGTTGAAGAAGGTAATATAGGAGCTATTAAGATTATTTTAAAATGTCTGAATATTAATGTTTTTAATGGAACTAGGGAAAAAGACCTGGCCGAGTAGCTTGGTCAGGAGGAGGTCTGCCAAATATGTTGTTTGTGTCCATGATCTTTGAGTCCTTGCACTTGTAGTCCTGGTCTTTCAAAAGAATTCAGTTGTGACATACCTGAGCTTTAAATGAAGAAATCCTCAGTGGAAAAGAATTTGAGTGACCAAAATGCAGTTTGTTCAATCACAGGTCAAAGCAGGGAAGAAAAGAGGTGATTTTGCTCCAACAATACAGAATTATTTTCATCTCTTGTTTGTAACTAGCCATTAAATAAAGTGATTTATAAGGATAAACCATGATAGTGGCAGATTTACACAGATGGGGGGGATCTTGATTCTTTCAAGCTGTTGTGCCTCAGGAGTTGAAAGCAGTAGTACTGGCCCAGTAGCAGTGTTATTTATTCCAGGCTGCTGCAGAACAGGAGGTTCAGATCTTGGGTTCTCAATCCCACCTACAGCCTGGGGTTTGGAGATGGGGAATAATTCCTCTCCTCCATGCTTTTTTCTTTTTTTCTTTTTTTTTTTTTTTAAGTTTAGTTTAGAGGGAAATTATTAAACTGAATTCTGATTTCCTTGCCACTTCGAAATTATTTGCATGTTGGTAATCAGAGTATTAACATGCTCTTCCATGAAAGGATTAAAGACTCCAAGCCAAAGGTGGCTCTTTTGCAGTCCAGAGAATCTTCTGCAAAGGCTTTTTTGAATGGATCATTTGACTTCTTGCTACTTGATGTCTTGTGTTGGTTTGTGGCTTGGTATTTATAGAATCTTGTTCTTCTGCTAGAGATTAATCTTACAGCAGTGTGATAGATAAATGACCTTCCCTTATTTAACAAACGTGCAAATCTGTGCCCTGGAAAAGAAACATGTCCAGAGCTTAGAGCTGTTCTCAGTCAGTGGCAAGTTTCCTATTCCTTTTGCTACCCAACTATTAATTATCTTAATTTCATCTTTTTATAGATGCAACAGTGGGATTTCAGCCTATAGAAGTATAGGTAATATAACTTTTTTTTTTTTTCTCTCTTGTAGGTAAATTTTACTGTAAACCTCATTTTACACACTGCAAAATCAGTACTAAACACAGAAAGAGAAGAGCAACATTACAGATCCGGGGAAAGGTACGTATTGGTTATATTACTAATGCAGAAAATGTTGAGATAGCTTTACCTGGGGCAGGGTGCAATGCTTCTGTAAGATATTTTTTCTATCTGACGTCCAGGAGTACTAAAATCAGTACTGAAATACAACCTCCTGTTTCTGTGAATTTGACATATTTATAGTCTGTTTCTCAATTAGCTTTTCCTATACAAAGTAAAGTTGAATTTAAGAACAATTGGAAATGTCAATATATATAAAAACTTGAAAACAGTAACAGAAACTAGATTTTCCATTTTTAGAAGTATATTTAATGTTTTTTTGATGCTTTATATCAGGAGGCCACAGACACATGGAGGAAAGAGGAACCCAAACCCACAGTGACCACCACAGAAAGCACTTTGTCTACTGCTAGCAGTCCAGAGGACAGGTCCCCAGGTATCCTGACTTCCTTCTTTAGGGGCACGCTAAGCTGGCCCCTTCGGGTGACAAGGGATCTGCTTGACATTCCCAGACGCCTGTCTAACTGGATGCATGGTTTTCTGCACGCTACCAATCTTCATTTCAGGGACAATGCATATAACTATACCTACTTGTACGAACTCTTGAGCCTTGGTGTGCCGTTCCTCTGTGCTCTTCTAGAGGTACTTACTCATATGTACCAGGAAGCAGAGCTATCACTTGAGAATGTGCTTGAATGGGTAAAAAAGAATCTGTAGGGTTTAAATTCTTCTACGTGTCTTGCTCAGTTGTGCCTTTCAGATTTTCAAAATTAACAGCTTTGCTATTTTCTTGATAGTTTTTTTTGGTTTTTTTACTGGTCACGCAATTTAATGCGTGAGTTAAATGAACAGCGGACTCCTGATATAAAAAAAGGTGCAATCAAAATTTTTTGATAAAAAATGTACTGTATGTTAGAGCATGAAGGGCAGTGTCCAGACACATTTCCAGAACATGGGGACAGATGAAGGATATTTTGGAGGTTTAGTTTTTTGCCCCCCATTCCATCTTGTGATCAGACCTTTGGTGGAGTGGTACCTTTTAAGACCATTCTTCTTCCTGTGCCATTCCCTCTACACTTTCTTGCCCTCCCTCCCCCCCCCCTTGTTACACCAAGAAAGAATGTACGTTCTTTTGGAAGTTTGGGGAATGTTTTTGATAAATAACTGGGTTTTGAAACCTGGACATGGCACATACCCTTTTTTTTGTTGTCTTGCTTTCATCTTTGCTCTGTGTTATGAGGTTTATAACTTGTTATGTTAAAAAAAAAAAAAAAAGTACTTAATTTACATTGTTCCTAGTCATGCCTTATACATTTCTTAGATGTGATAGATACCCTTTTTTGATAGTGGGTATAACGTGGACTACTAATTTATTTAAAATTTTGAAATAAATTTGAAGAACAAATCTTAGTTGAGTGAAGGCTTGATTGAAACTAAGCCAAAGGAACTGGTAGTGTAATTATGCTTGATTTATTCCTCAAGTACAGACTTCCTCATTAGGTGGCTGATTCAAGGAATATCAATTTATGAAACATTCAACTGTAACTAAAATCAATGCTGATGTGCCTCTGGGTAGGCACTGCTTCTATTGTCTTTTAGAATGTTTTTAAAATACAAGTTTAGAAGAAACAATAAAAACCTAGAAACGTTCTAAGGAGGTTACTTCTTAGCTGGATATTTCATTCAATGTATAAAGCTGATGGCAGAAAGGTGAAATTCTATAATCTGGAGCAGCCATTAGGTAAATTTCTTTCAAATGTCTGTCAAGAAGATCTACCTGAACCAGAAGGTGTTGGGACTGGTTGAATAAGCTATTTAATGGCAAGGAATCACCAGCATTCCAAATTCTGATTTACTTTTATTTTGGTCAGCCAAAGATGTAAGCATGCTCCCTGCCTCTCAAATACTTAAATGTTTAAATTCAGAAGATAATCAGGAAATAGGTAAATACATATATATGGTAATACGTACAGCCTAAAATTAAAAGCATCTGTAGCATTTATTTCTAGCCAAAACAATGTGGTATAAATAATAGGAAGTAATATCACATTCAGTTAGTACCAAAGTTGACTATTGCCTTCAAGTCTTCTTAAATACCTGGCCTGCTTATGGGCTGGCAGGTTTTTGATTTTTTTTTTTTTTTAAGATAATATGGGAAAATATTATTTGAATTGTTTTGTTTATTAGGTATTAAAAGGAAATGTGTCTGCTGTTTAAAATAAATTGTAAACTGGATTTTTCTTCTAGACAGGTTTTCTCTAAGCTATGAGGATAAAGGTTTTTACATTTTACAGTGCTTATGTATTTTGGAAAGAAAAAAAGTACATGCACAGAACTTGAAAAACTGCTTGAAGAAAAATTATTTAGGTATAAGGAAGCATTTGTTTGAAATTGCCATTAATACTCAAAAATGCATTTAGCAAAATTTTGCTGGAATATTGACTGGACACAATGACAATGATAGTAGCATGGTGGACATCTGTATATATCTGGAAAGAAATGTCTGTACCTCTTTTATAGAATTTTTAAAATGCTACCTTGGAATATGGTATACTTCTAAATTATTTGTTAATGATAGTAATTGCTCCACCCTAACAAGGAAAAAATCTGCAGTGCAATTTACTGTGTTAATCCTGCAATGCAGGCATCTGTTAAGTGGTAAAGATTTACAATTTGGCTTGCCATCAGTTTTAATTTCAGTTTTTGGTTTTTTCCTGAAATTTTCTCCTGCTGTTTACTACAGGAAATTTCCTGCTTTTCAGCAGAGTAATCATAATGGTGAAAAACTTGGAAATCTCTGATGTCCAATTAATTTGAAGCAAGTCAATCTTACTAGTAGAACACTTTAAAATTTAAAAAAAGATAAATTAAAAGATGGTGTTTGCTTTATTTATATTTATATATAATGAGGAAGAAACCCCCTACATTTCCACAATGGAATTCGGGGTATTGCGTAATGAAAACATTTTCCTGAGGACTCTTAATTACAATGCATATTCCCCTGGGAGTTCGCGGGTGTTGGGAAGGTTTTTACTTGGTATCAATCTAAATGGTAGATTTTTAATTTTTTTTTTTTTTTTTTATAAAATTGCTTCATCTTAATATTCTGCTAGTAAGATCCATATCTATTTGCCCTCATTCATAATTTAATTCAAAAGGCAGCTTCATTTTGGCCAATTCTTCTTTGTGCCTACATAATCTTTCTGTTACTTACCTATATAATCAAGTTAAGTTCTATGTTTTTTTTCTTGCTGTCTTCTCTGTCAATCTCCCTTGTTGCTTTTAGTCCAATTCATCATTCCGGTGCTGCACCCACTCACTGGCTGAAGCCTTTCTGCTCTCAGGTGATTTTTTTTCCGCTTGCCAGTTCCAAAATTGCATGACTAACACTATTGTTTGACAGTAATTCATTGCACCTTTTTAAAAGACTTTTGGAGGAAACTGTGTGTGTCTGGTATATTAATGGATGCAAGCTTTGGCATGATCATTTAACCTGCTGCTGAATTCACAGTTCTGGAAAAGGCAACGTCTGCACTCTCTGTAGAGAATGTTTTTCTCTGTGTCTGTGCATGTTCTCTTCCTTGTGCCTTTAAGGTAAGTTAGGCAAGTACATTGTTTCTTGAAAAAACTAGCTAGAGCCTTATTTGCGTCAAAATAATGAAGGAAGGATTTAAAATAAGGTCAAAACAATATTAGCCAGCAGACTCCCCTGGTTAGTGTGAACACCTGTTTTCACTGAGCTTAAAACTGCCATGAGCACCTTTCCGTTGAGCTCAAACATGCAATGAGCAGGCAATGTTTGAGCACTGTGGCACTTTCTAACCACTGCTTTGCTTTCATACTGGAAAAGTACAATGTAAAAGGATTCTTGAACAACTAGCCAAAGCAATGCAAATTCCAGTCTGCCACTCCAAGTAGGCAGGCCTGACAGCAATACATGTGCATGCTAGTTTTGGTCTGCAATATCAAAATGGCAAGTTCATATAGCCAGAGTGTTTTGGGTTTAATTGTTTTGTTAAGTCATTAACTGGGTCCTGTTTGCCACTGATTAATGGATTTGCCTTGCTGCATGAGACATTGCCACTACACTGTGACAAATTTGTGTGATTATTTTGTATGCGTTTTTTAACTTAAATTCCAGTATGTGTAATCACATTTTGATAATCTGGAAGGGGAAATGAATCCAAACAAGAACCAAGGGCTCAGTCTGACAAGCAAGTGTGCTAAGGTTTTGGTTGATAAGGTTATAACCCAGCCTTTGCTGCTGAGGATCCTTTTCAAAGGAACCTTTGGGGACTGATCTAAGCAGCAGTTTTCAGGATGGGCCAAACATCCTCTTCCACTTGCCCCATTTCACACATCTCGGCCAGGAATGCAGAAGGGCTGCAGGGTCTGAGCCCCACCCTTTATGTTGCTGACCTGTATGCTTGCATGTCTAAAGCAATAGTATTATTTGTGTAGGTATCCTGAAATGTCTTGATGGCTTTGAATGTCCCCACACTGTGCCTGCACAGAAACCTCTCCATATTTTAAGCATCACTTCCTGCACAGTTAGGACATGACTTCCCATGTATTTCAGGCCTACAGTGTTTTGTTACAAAGCTCAGCATGCTTTGAGACGAAGGTTGTGATGTGAAGGTCTGCCATTTCAAACCACTTCCTGTTGCTGTGTTTTTTACCCTCTGTTGCAGAGTCTTCCTGGCTCCTCCTGGTCAGTGAGGATTCTGTCCTCCTCCTCCTAAATCTTCTGTCTTCATTTTACTTTATAATCTTAAGTGAATATTTTTATTAAATAGTTTTTAATGCCGTATTTAAATTTTCACATGGAAATTCTGTATTTTGCACACAGTGGAAGTTGTTTTAGCTTACGATATCTGCTGTAAAAAAAAAAAAAATAAATGTAGTTCTTTATAAGTCTCCTTGTTTCATCTTTTCCTTTTAAAAATATTTCATGAGGACAGAGACTTAACAGTGACTTCACCCTCATTTTACAAATTCCTCTTCTGGTGGATGCTGATTGTCATCTTTGTTATGGCCTGGCCCAAAGGCCAGAGAGTTTCACTGTGGTGGTGTAACTGCACGTGTGTCCCTTTTGAAGGGGATATACGTCGGGGACCTTGACAAGTTATCCCATCCACTGCAGATCAGGAGGTGCCTGCTGTTGGGATTAATCCTTTCTGGGAATTGATAAATTTGTGTCGATGAGCATGGGGGATTGCTTGCATTCCATACACAAATGACACTTGTCCTCTCCTCTTTCACTTCTGTTACCTTTCCTTATGTTTTTATTTTGCATATTAAAAAATACCATAAAGGTCATGCTAAGTTACATGTGTTTGGGAAACTGTGTACAGGAAAAGCAGGTAATAACTGTGGGTAAGGCTTTGTCTTTGCTGCTGGCTCTGGAGAGGTATTTGCAAGCTCCCTGTATCTTCTGTACCCCTGGAAACTTCAGCTAATGGTGACCTATTATTTGTTAGCATTGGCCTTGTTTTATTTATTTATTTTGCCTTCCTATGCTCTGTCATGGGTTTTTAACTTTTGTTTTTAAAGGTGGTGGTGTGGTTCTGTTCAAACAGCAGATTCTCCAAAAGATCTTTCCGAAGTCTTCCTCCCCTTCATCTTCTTCATTTTGCTTGCTCTGCAGTTCTGAAGCTATTATATCTTCTTCTGTATTTTAATAAAAAAACAAATCCCAGAAAGAATGGTCCAAATAATTTAATGGAAATTTTTTTTTTCCAAAAGTTAACTCACACTGTGTGTCACTAGGATTGATTGACAGAAACAGATTTTTTTTTAAACTGTTGCTAAAGACAACATTATTAAAGGACAACATTATTAAAGAACAACAAATGTTATTTTGAATGAACTATTCAGTCTTCCCTGCCAAATAAAAAGCCACTGTGCACAGCAGAACGTTTGCTGTCTGAGGAGGAGATGATTTGCATAATGAAAGCATAGGGCAATGAATACCCTTGAAGACAATACTTGGCACTTCCTTAATTGCTATGGACAAAGAAATTTGGGATAAAACTAAATTTGCTCTTTGCACAATTTACAGTTCTGGAGAGGGCTCACTTCTGCCATCTTTGATCATTTCAGGAAGAGGCAGTGGCATGGAAACATCAGAGGAGTTTTTTGTGTCTGCAGAAGGTGATGATTTGTTTGGCACTGAAGCTTTGAAAGGCATCAGATGTTCATGCTGTTCTCATAAAGTTTCACTTATTCCTGCTAAAATATTAGTACAATAGCTTGGAACTGGGGAAATATTAGTCTAGGTTTGTAGTAATTGTGTTGCTCGTGGTAGCACAGAAGGCCCAAAAAGTCAAATTACTAGTAAATCTTGTCACTAGAGGGATGTACCTAGCAATAAACAGTGCATGCCCTGGAATGCTAGTGGACAAGTCGCAGGCAAACGGGGACGCAGTGTATGGAAAAGAAATGACAGGCAAAATGAGCAACATGAGGGTAGCAAGTTTGTTAGTTCCCTTCATCTCTGTCAAAGTCGTTATGTGAGAAAACTTAATGTTCCTTGTTTTGCTCCCAGTAATGCTGCTAGAGGAAGAGACTAGTGAGTTAGTTTCTGAGTGAATTTAAGCCTAATTTGGGACTCTTGTCTTCCACTGGCTCCGTGAGCAGACTCCCTGAATCCTCCTGCTCTTGCCCTGAGCTCTCTGTCTCCAGCCAGCACGTGCTGTTACAGATGCACCCCAAAGCAGTACGGCTTTGTCCCTTCCTGGGGATGGATTTGGCAGCAGTGTTTGTTTGAAAGGCAAACAGGATGCTGCTCTGGTCTTCAGTTGCTGCTGAGCTGGATGCCTTCCAAAAATCATTATTCTGGAGGAGGTGATACCAGTGCTTCTTTACATAGTTAATGCTTTCTAAGGTTTGAAAGCCACTTCATGTTACAGGTGCCATTATAGCAACTAGAAGTGCAGAGGTGATGTTTGCTGTGTCTGGCAGGCTCAGGAGTTACTCCGTATTTCCCCCTCTTTATACTGGTTCAAATGGGTTCTGAATTTGTCTGTTGACACTCTGGGCATTTGAATTGGATATACGTACACAGATGTGCTTTTTTGAAAAGCCAGGCTACTCTTCCATTCTCAAAACAATGCAGCATTACCTGCCTTAGACGTCTGTTACTGGAAAGCAAACGTGTCAGCATTTTGTAAAGGTAGCTTTCCTTTGCTATAATTATGCTAATGCTTTATAATGAAAAAAATCTTGCCCTTTTTAAAGCATATTTGATTTTTTTTAAAAAAGAGAGTACAGATAAACCCTCTTAAAATTGCTTAAATGCCAGCTTTTCATTAACTCTATCAAGAAAAGTAATTTTTATTCCTTTTGGTTTCTTCTAGACTGCTACAGCTATAAAATGCAAGTGAAAGTTGCTTCTGTGTATATTCCAACCTCAGGCAAGGACTATGGTCTGTGTTCTCCCACAACATTATGGCAATTAGTTACTATAATTTGCTTTAATTCATTTCTGACTCACTCATTCCTCACATTCCAATCAAAACAATGGGTTCTGAAATTCACTGAATTCTGCATTAATACTTATATTTTTGACGGTATGACATGGTTGCAGATGACTTTATTTTTTTGCATGAAAGATCATGTTGCTGAAGATTAAAAGACGTTATGTATTAATGCTTGATCCAAGTGTATATATATTAGTCATGTAAATATTTCCCCAACTCTCCTTTTCTTCATGAACTGTGTTAAGATAAAGACGGGAGGCTTTGATCTCATTTCATCAGGTGGTGGGCTCCAAACTTGTTTGAAATGGCTGGAATTTCTGATAAGTTCTTTTGAAATGTGAAATTGTAAAGAAATTTGCATGTTGCTGTAGTCTTCAATTTGCTATTTGAGCATTTATTTTGCAAGTATTAATTCACATCTTTGTTTTGAGGTTTTTGGTGCTTCAAGTCTGTGTGCAAAAAAAATATTATTTCGACAGACGCTGATCACTCTAGAGACTGAAACTATTGTGGCTGTGCTCCCAAATTCACAATTATTACATGCATTAATATACCAGACTAACACAGATTGCTCTGATAAAATATATTTACTCTAAAATGATAGAAATACTGTGTTATCATAGCAGGTTTTGTTTGAGAAACAAATTTCCATAAATACATAAATTCAGCATACCTAGTACCTTCTCAGCAAGTTGCTTTTTCCTTTATCTCTATTAATTTTTCTTAGTTTACATTAGAGCGTTAATGTGCACCATCCTGGATGCATTCAGAAGTCACGTGCCTTGGGCTCTTGTCTTGCTTTGCTCTATTTATATTTTTTATATAAATATGTATGTATATATTTAGGCATATATATACAATTATATTATTTTATATATGTTATATGTATTTTTATATATTTATATATATATGCCTGAATTAAGAAGTGTCTCTTCATTGAGTAAGTAATGGATACCCTGAAGAAGTGTTTTGCTGTTGAAGGTTTTGTGTAGGTGCTTGTGTGGGCACACAGGTGAGTAGGAGAAGATGGACTCTTGGTGTGAGGGCAGGAGGGAGGGGGCCATGGGTGGAGAAGAGGCACCTGGAAAGCATTTGTAGGTGCTGGTGGTTGAAAGCTGTGCAGGTGATCAGGCCCTGCTGCACAGGGAGCAGTGGCTGTCTTTATTCTTTGTCCTGTTATCCAGCATAATATGGAAATGACTTCTGGAGAGGTATGAGTGAGGCCTGGGGAGAAAGGTGACAAGAACTGAAATGTATGACACGTCAGACATCGTACTTTACAGGAATCCTTTTTCAAGGCTAGAATGCTGCCTGGCAGTTTTTCAGGTGCAATGAAAACTCAAAAGTTGGGATAGGACATCAGTGTGGGAATGCTGCTAGAAGCCCTATACATCTTAAGGCATATCTGCAAAATACCTTAAAGGGATGTCTACAATTTCAGATCCTCACAGGCAGTCCTCCTGTGCAGCTTTACACGTTTTGAAGCTCAGGCTCCAGGGCACAGATGAAGCTGTAACAAGGTTTGAGCTCAGACTTCAATCCAGTGTGAGCTCGTAACTAGCGTATTGCAGCAACAGCAAGGTCTGAGACGTCTGAACTTCACCCACCCCTTCCCATGGTCCCACATGGGCTGTGCTTCTGTGGCAAGTCTTTTCTGTTCTGTATCTCATCCCTGAGCTCACTGGGTTCATTTCAGCTGTGCTTTTGCAGCACTGTATGAAGACCCCTTCCTTCTGCCCCTCAGCTTTCTTAAAGCACTGCTGTATTATAAGCAGGACTCATACTTTTTTTTTTTTAATTTTTCTTTATTATACAGTAAGAAGTTCAGCAGTAAAGTGTGCTGGGTGTGCTATAAATCAATTTGTGGTTTGCTGACTGAATTTCTTAATGTCAGTTTTTTTTCTTGCTAACTGGTGTTTGCTTTCACCAGCAGAGCTGCCTACATTTAGGAGTAACTCTACTTTAACATTGTTCCCTCCTGTCATTGTCTTAGCAGCTCCAAACTAGGCCAGGAGGAATCCACTTATCCTGTCAGTGAATGATGGGGTGACAGCTTAATGGCAGACTAAGCCACAGGCTGCCAGCCAGAAAGCAGGACACAAGTTAGGCTGGGATGTATGGTGGGCACTGTGTTGTATGGGGCAGTGGCACAGCAGGGAAGGTGAGCTGCCTGCCAGCCCCGCTGCCTCCCGCAGGCGGGAGCAGCCCCTGGGCTTTCAGCGGGGCTTTTCACCCGAGGACCTGAGGGCCCTTTGCAGTCCTGAATAGCTGGAGTAGCTCTGGGTGAGTACTGCTCCTGCTTCACAGCTGTCAGGGAGTCACAGGAACCTGCTGTGTCAGAGGTGCCAAAATACCGCATCCCAAACACAGGTTGCAACACCTAATTGCAGTAGGTTTCCTTCTTCCCCCTCGCAAAACAGAGCTGCCAGGCGGGTATGCAGCATGGGCAGTGCTGTACCAAATGGGCCTCTCCTCGTCTGCTTTTTCCTGAGCTGTGGCACAGGTGATGAGCTGCCTGATCTAGTGGCAGGGTCCCCTCTCCCTGTCAGCAGCAGGTATGAACAATTTCTTACTTGAGGGCCCAGCCACCAGATCTCCACACAATTAGCCACCAGACCTTGTGTTTGGTGTGAAGAGCCCCCCAGAGCCAGAGGAATCAGGGTGCTTTAGGGAGTGTTTTTTGGACTAGCTGCCCTGCAGAAACTTTCTTCCTGACCACCAGTATGCTGGGTGTGTTGTGGCCCAAAGCAAAAAGGTTGATACAATTTTAAAATTTGTTGTTTCCTGGCTCTGTTTCTGTTTTTCATCTGTCTTCAGGGATGTTCTCTGGGTTTGTATCAGCTTAAGTTTCCATGCTTTGGTTATTTGGCAAGGCTCTCTCCCTTTTTGTTTTTGTGCGGGGCTCCCGTTTGGTCTGAGTCGCCTTAGTGAAGAAATACCATGGGAACTCTCACTGTGCCTTGCTTAAAAAAAAATAAATTCCTCTCTCTTGACTTCAAACCAGCTAAAGAGGAGGAGGGAGGACGAATGTGACTGCTTCTGGCTGCCTACGGCATGGCAGTATTGAATTGGTGGGGAGGCTGCTGCAGCTCACTTGGCTGGAGCATCTTTGACCATTTTTGTCAAAGACAGGCAGAGGCACGCACAGAGCAGCCACTCTGAGCAAAGCTGATGAAACACAGCTGCCCTGAGCCAACTAGTGTCAGAGGCACTTGGTCTAGTGCTCCCAGTGGGGAGGGGAACGTTGTTTGGCAGAGTTCAGGCTTTGTGCCATTGTGGGCAGCACGTGTTCTGCCCGAGATGCAGGGAAAACGGCCAGCCCTGTCCAGCTGCCCCAGTGGGAGCTTGGCTCTGCCCAAATTTGGCTGGTTCCTGAGCTCCTGTCATCTTCTTGCCAGGTCACAGTAGTGTGACTTGCCTGATGCTGTTTTGGCAGACGACCCAGGAGCAGCAGCAGCCCGTACAGACAGTCAGGCTGCCTTGTCAAGTGGGACTTGTAAGCAGGAGATGTTATTCATATTAGCGTCTGGTTGTTGGCCCTCCTGTTATCAGTGGGGGGACTCAGATGCTGGAGTGATCAATGCCTTATAAATGGTAATCACAGAAGGTGCTGAGAGCCATCTGTGAAGCCCTGGGTGGGTGGACGTTGAGCCCCCTTGGGAAGGGCCTCTCCTTTGCCACATGTGCGGTGGCACACTGCTCCTGGGCAGTTTTTGACAGGGACCCGTGCCAGGGACTATTGCAGGACTGTGGTGTTTTCATCAGCTAAGCAAACCCCATTGCAGTGCAGTTATGCCAAACACAGCATGACGTGGAAATAGGTTTCAGGGCTTCTCCATGCAGCACTGAACTGGCAGGGTGTGCGTGGGATCCCAGTGTGTAACTCGGCACCTTTCCCTCGTTAAACCGGGCGGGTGTGTGCAGAGCTGCTGGGACCAGGAGGAGGGGTGTGATCATGCATTTATCTGCTCTGCAGTAGTGGAGGGAGCTTGCCTGCTGGTAGCCTGTGTTTAGCAGTTGGTCAGTTGTGGAGGAGCAGTAAACTATTCTGAGACTTGAGCTTTCAAAAATCTGAGCTTGAGCTTTTTGCCAGAATGGTCTAGTAGAGCTGGCGCAGCCCAGCCAGCCAGGCAGCGTGTGGTGGTGCTGAGACTGTGGGGCAGCGTCTGTCCTGGATTTGGGCCTGCTCAGCTCAGCGTCCTTTGCAAACCCTCCCCAGTCCCCACGGGGCCAGGCAGTGCTGCCCTATGACACAGGGAGGGGTTTGCTCTGCCCCAGCACGAGGCTGACTGGCCGTGCAGCTGTGCTGCCTTGTCTGGCTTCTGCACAGGTGCCTGGGACCTGTGGCGAGACCTGCCCTGTACTTCCCTGGGTATAAACTGCCTTAATATCACTCCAGGAGACAATGACTAACAAAAGTAATTGCAAGCTTTCTGGACTTTAAGGATATTCACGTAGCTCAAGTCTGTAATACACAGAGTATTACAGACAAGAAAGACCTCTCCACTGCTCCGCTTGGTGCTCAGCTTTGCCCTTGTACTTGGGGAAGGAAGGTAAACTGAGGTATTCACAAAAGCACTTGAGATCCCAGAGTCCCTGATGCTGCGTTCTGAGAGATTTTCCCATCCTTGTTTCTGGGCTTTGGGATGACTTGTGGGGCTGTCCCCACTGCAGAGCTTGTGTTAACTGATTGTCTCACTGCGGTGCTCCCTCTCTGGTCATCCCTGCTGGGCGCAGGGCCTCTGCAGGAGAGGGGTGCTCCTTGAAGGTCCTATGAATTGCTGAAATGCATCCAGACCACTGAGGATGCTGGTACAAAAATTTATTTTTAAAAAAAGCAACAAGGCTGAAGGGAGTGCAGAAATACTTTTTAGGTTATGGTGGGTCATCACCAAGCGTTATTTTGTAAGCATGTGAATTTTACAAGCCTGTCATTGAGACAATCACAGTTGAAAGGATCTTTCAGCGAGCAGAAGAACCATATAGAATTTGCTTTTTCCTAGTATGAAGCTGTCTGGAGCCTGCGTGCTTTCTGCAGGGCTTGGCCGAGGAGAGTGTCTCCAGAGTGATGAAGGGAAAGGGATCTAAAAACTCCTGCTGCTGGACTTGTATATGCAGAAACCTACAAATACTATCATTATATTCCTAATTAGAGGCTGCTACTTTGCTGAGCCATAAACCATGGTTTGTTTCGCAGATTTGATGAACAGCTCAAAACAGGCCCTTGCCAAGGTACCTGCCCTGCCTGGCCTCTGCTCCATGGCCGTGCTGAGACGGGAGAATCTTTGTACAGCCTGTCCTTCCTTCCAGCAGGGTGAAGAATTTTGAAGGGCTGGGGCTCTGGGTGCAGGCTGGCCGTCCACCACAAGACCTTGCCGTGCTGTCCCAAAATCTTTGGTAGCTTTGTTGCCTTCTCTGCTCCATAGTACAAACTTCCCTGAGTGGTCCAGTCTGCTCAGCTGCCATCTCTGCAGGGTCTGATGGGTGAATTCCTGAAAATCCACCCGAAGCTGCGAACTGGCTGAAGATGTTCTTGCTGTCCAAACATTCTCACTAATTTACCTTTAGCGAGTAAATGACCATGGTGTTTAGATTTTTGGTGCTGTGGGGAAAACCTGAGGATTTGTGTTCCTTGACCATATCTGAGCAGCTGTAGTGAGGCCCACCTCCAAATTTTGTAACCTTCTTAGCACTGCAGAGATCTTGTAACATCTTTGTCCCACATTGGCTGCATCTCTGACTCATTTGAGACTTGATGCAAAAATTGCTCTCAAAAGCAAAGGTGAGCTGGCACAATATTCAGTTGAGAGAACTTAACTTGACACTTAATAGAGAAAAAAAGTGTGTTTTACTGAAAGAGGCTTTCATCTGCAGCTGGGGTCTGTAGGGGCTGTTTGGCCAAGCCTGTGTGTTGGAGCAAGGTTTAAATAGCACTGACCTCTGGGTGAGCACTGACCCAGATGCGATGAAGCTTTAGGAATACTTCTCAATTACCATGTGCTTTAGCTAAATCCTTGTCCTGTAAGGAAAACAGTGGTTTCTTTCCCCATGTGAGGAGGATGAAATGGGGTTTGAAATACAAACAAAGGAGAAATTGTTTATCCACATTTTTCATTGTGTGTAAGTGGGAGGGCCGGATGAATACAGGATTGTTGTGCTGAAATCACTGGCTGCATTGCTGCTGTTTAAATAACGGAGGGCACGCAAAGTCTACCACGTGCATAAAAGAACCCCAAACCAAAAAAACCTGACGCCATGTTATTTGCTCTCAGCACAAGTCAGTCAAGGACTCTGATCAGGGGAGATCTGACTGAGGAGAGACGCTGGCATTGTGGGGCCAGGTGGCAGTGCCCTGAGGCTAGCGAACTGGCTGCATTGCTGCTGTTTAAATAACGGAGGGCACGCAAAGTCTACCACGTGCATAAAAGAACCCCAAACCAAAAAAACCTGACGCCATGTTATTTGCTCTCAGCACAAGTCAGTCAAGGACTCTGATCAGGGGAGATCTGACTGAGGAGAGACGCTGGCATTGTGGGGCCAGGTGGCAGTGCCCTGAGGCTAGCGAGGCTCACACAGTGCAGCCACCGGTGCTGCGCTGCGGCCCAGCCCGCGCCGTGCTCCCTCCGGGGCCTGGGGCCTTCTCACGTGGTTTGGGAAGTGTGAGGCTGGTTTCCTGCAGAGCTTCTGTGTTGCTTTGACAAGCAGAGCCTCTCCAGGCCTTCACTTTGGGCCAGGTCCACCTGCTGTGCAGCCAGCAAGATGTCTCCTGCGCCAGAAACTGCCCAGCTCAATACCAGAACCAGCCTGGGCGTGCGTGGGGGCTGCCAGGGTTTAGAGCTGGAAGAGGAGGGAAGAGGGCACCCAGGAGCCTGTTGGCTGGCAGGCAGTCGTAGGGACATTGCTCTGAGAAAGGCCACTGGGGAAAGGCAACCAGGAGGTAGGTGATCAGTTAGGAAAGACAGTGTGCTTAACAGGGGAGAGGAGAGAGGAGAATTGGGAGATTAATGAAGAAGGCAGTAGTGTGGCCAAAATAAAGCACTGGGGCAGCATGATAGATGAGGAAGGATCATTGGATGTGGGTGACAGCAGAATAAGGAGGAGGTTAACAACAGTTTAAGAAATGGAACACTTAAATTCTCTCCACCAGGCAGAGCTTCTGACAGCAAGTTACAGTTGTAGTCCATAAAACAGGCAGCATAAGCACCAGGTTGCACAGGCTGTGTGGGACCTGCTGCTCTTTGCTGAGCAGAACTGGGAGGGCTGCCATGCCTGCTCACTTCCCCTCATTCCTGCACAGGAAAGCACCGAAGGAAAGACCTGGAGGATTTGGAAATTAGCACGTTAACTCCTTGGCTCACTCATACTTGACTAGCTTAGGAAATATTAGCACCTAAAAAATGCAAGTCAGTTGCTGTTGGTACACTTCCACTTCAACTGGCCAGCAACCTGCTGCAAGATACTTGTAGCATGTGCTGCAGCCCTACTTGCAAGACAGATCTGGCCGGCTCACTCTGACCTAATATTAATACCTTTCTGTGCCCCCCCCCCCAGGTAAACTATTTTAATGTTTTGACAAAGGACTAATTGGGACTTCAGTCCAAACGAAGCGGATATACTCACTGCTGGAGGATTTTAGCATGCTGAGACATAGGTAGTAGGAAGTCTGAAATAAGCATGATGGAAATGAAGTAAGATCCTACACAAATGCTATTTTGAGTGTTTCCTGAGGACTGAGTTGTCCTCAGATAATGTCTGGTGCTGCCCCACAGGGGTCAGTGGCATGGCACCAGTTTGCATGGGCAGGAAATGGGGCTGTGCCCTTTCCAGTCCCACAGGCCGGATGTCTCCTCAGCTTTTACATTGTACACGTTTATCTTATGATGTTCAATTCCTCTGACTCAGTCTCTTAGCTTCTAGTAGAAAATCTGTCCTGGGGAGGAAACCCAATGAGGAGTGAGAGGCAGCTGGCCATGGACGTGCCTTCAGTGTCACAGGCTACCCAGGCAATCCCAGATGGGTGGCTTGGTTCACCGGCATACCCCTTCCCCTTAGGCAAGAGCAGTAAGGCCATTGTTGCATGTTTTGGTGAAGAAGTAGGATAACATGGTGTACAGCTAGGCACAGACTTATGAAAGTACTCAAGCACAATCAGGTATCTCAGAACTTATGTGGGAACTGTCGCCTTGGATTTAAGGGCTGAATGTCCACCTCAATCCTTCTGCAAAAGCTTGACTTTCCCCAAAGAGCAGGGGCAGGTGGGGGCTGCATATGCCTAGAAGTGCCAATCAGCTCTGGCTGACCTGCCTGAGCACAGCCCCGCATCCAGCCCAGCGTCTCCCTCCTCCACAAGGGTCCTCTGTCAGCCAGCTCTGTGTGTCACCAGTTAATTGCAGTGGTCAGTGGAGGTGCCAGTCTGAGGTGCCTAACTCTCAACTCTCAAGTGTGATGGGAATCAGGGCACTGAAGTTTAGAGCCTGGTTCCCACCCTAGAGTCAGATCTTCAAAAGAATCCATGTCTTCCCACTCAGCATCACAGTGACATCTCACTGGGGACCTGACTGACAGTGCTGCAAGGATGGGTGGCTGTCCAGGATGCAGGGAGAGCTGCAAGGCTCCCAGCTGGAACAGAGAGGTATGAGGGCCACTGCTTATTTAGCCTACTGTCTGTCCAGGAGCATAAACGTATGCCTCACCTTTGTGTAAGTACTCAGCCTTTGGACTGACTCAGGAGAAATTAGTTCATACAGCCCTTCTTATCTTGTTGTGCAAAATAAGAGCTTTAAAGAAGTCTCAGCTTTCTTTTTAAATTCCTTATATTCTCCTTTTTGGCACTCCTCTACAATCAGTGGCAGCGATGGGCAGCAGCAGCACTGCAGCTGGTGGTTGATGGGCTTTGTTTGCCTTGCTGTGGAGAGGCAGGTGATACTTGCCAGGCGGACTCCAGGCTTTTTGTCTGAATTGGCCGTGCTCTTCCTCCACGGTGTTTACACAAACCCAGCAGCAGCTTGTACGTGCTGTCTGTCCTGGGTCTGTGCCACTCTGTTTTCAGGGACTGGAGTCTCTCAGGGGAGCTGAAGTGCTCTGTGGGGCTGGGTTTCACCAGGCAGCACCTGCCTGTGGATTTGGCCTGGGGTTCAGTCTGGCACTGCAGGGTGGGCTGCTTCTTAGGGGAGGCCACTCAAGTTCTGTAACATTGTCAGAGCCTACAAAAAAACCCTGACATTTGAGTGAGTGGGATGTCTTTGCCTTTTGTTTGAGACTATTACCCAAAGTACAGGTCTGCGATGAGAAACAGCAGTGCTGACTTTAATCTTTTCAAGCATACTGCAGAATGTGCAACCCTGTGTTTTGAGTTACTGTGCACACGTGAGCATCCCAGCACCAGAACACCAAGGCAGCCCAGCTTCTGCCTTTAGGGAGTTGAGTGCAAGATGGTTTGTTCAACTTCATGTATCACAATACAAATATTAATTAAATATTAACAAGGAATGGGTTTGATTTCTAATCCTAGAGTGGTTTGGGTTGAAGGGGACCTTTAAAGGTCTAGTCCAACCCACTTGCCATGGGCAGGGACATCTTTTACTAGATCAAGGTGGATGCTAAACTGATCTTGAACCTGACTAGTATTGTTGTGAATGCAAGCTTCTCTTGCTCAGGAAGGACTTGGCTGCCTAACAGATTCCTGAGAGGGTCTGTTTCTAGGTGCAGAATTCAAGAAGGGGAAACACCATGATATAACAAAACAAACAAACAAAAAAAAAGGCACAAAAATGAAACTCTTCATAGAGAGGTGATGGTACCATCTGTCTCTGTCATTCAGTGGCCTGGATAACATCCTGAGGTCCTTCACCAACTCTGACTGCTATGTCTATAATGGTTGAAAACTGGATGTGTAACAGGCTATTGCAGAGGGACTTGCTGACTGGAAATATTTTCACATTCAGGAACCACACTGGGAATCATTGTAGGCAGTCTGTCTGTCTGTGGGTTTCAATGTTCTCCAGCTGTGTGTCTCTCAGTCATAAACATGTTTTCTCCTCTATCCTGTTAGCGTGGCAGGGAAAGCATTAATGTGTGGGATAGGAAGGAAATATGTACTAAGCATGCGAGCAAGTGGCAAAAGTGACTTTCTTTAACAGCCACTTGCAGTGACCTTGGGCAGTGGTTATTGCCAGCATGGGTTCAAAGCATATAGACAGAGCTGACAAACCTTTGTTTGGTTTTGCTTGCTCCAGTTGTCATAAAAGATGTAGAATTTTTTAAGGAGAAAGCGGAGTTGAAGGATTTAAGATTTACAAATTGGCTCACAATACTGCTTTCTGCTTTTCTTCTGGAGAGGACAAATGGCACGTTGTGGTCTAGGTCAGCTCTGGGGGAGAGGAGGGCTGTTCCCAAGAGGTTTTCATGCCCCTGTGCAATGGAGGGCAGCTGCTGGGGCAGCTGTGCCCTGCTTACCTGTTGACTCCTGCGCTGCCACCCAAATACCACCAGGCTTGCTGTGTGCTGCCATGAGAGGCTTTGGGGTGAGTGGCTTGGCCAAAGTAGAAGTCAGAGATAACAATCAAAGACAAGCGTATTTCCATCTCCCAAAGGAAATAAAATCTCTGTGGTCAAGAACCACATGGCTGCTGTGGTGCTAGTGAGCTGGACATAGAGCCTGAGCATGTGTTTTCACATGGGAGCATCTTGCAGCACATGGGAGCAGCCAGCTGCTTCTCCTCTTTCCTCAGCTTCTTCTACATATGAGTAGACAGATTTAAAAAGAAATACCCCACACAAAACTCTTGTGAGCAATGAAGTCTTCAGGAGTTTTCAAGCCAACAAAATACACTGACTTTTTTGAAGGGTAAAAAACCAGAGTTCACCACAGACTTTTTAAAAGTGTAATGCTCTGTTCCACTCAGGAAAAGCACAACCAGTAAAACTACCAAACAGATGTCTACAAAGCCATGTTCATCTGTGAGCACAAATAAGGGAGCCTCACCTGGCCAGCACAAGAGTTGTACCTGTAGAGCAGTCATCCCTGTGAGCAGCAGCTGGGATTTCCTTGGTGGTGCTTGTTTTCAAACACAGAAAGAGGGTGAGCACAAACAGTAACCGGGAGAGGTGCGGAAGCTCAGAATGCCAGTTTTGGTTTTCTGGGGGAGACAAGGAGTTCCCTGAATCATGCAGAATAAAGACATAGCTCTGCTGCAGCAGCTTGTTTTGGAGGACCTTGTGTCACAGCTCCACAGAAAAAGTAACGGGGCATGGGACAGTGATGGACAGACCACGCGATCTGGGAGAGGGTTTGAGCTCGGTGTGGTGCAGGACATGCGCCCACGATACCTGTGACCAAACAGCTGTATGCAATGGCTTGGGGACAGCCATGAGGGATTGTTGCTCCAGAGCGTCCTGTGGTTGGTCCAGAGCTTGTGCTCTGTGGTGCGTGTAATCCTCCTGATATGTCTGGGATTTGCCTGTGGCACTCCTGCTCCTGGCGGGTTTGTTTTCCATGTTCAAGCTGTGCAAGCATTGGGTGTTTGAGTTAAAAAGCCTTGCAAGGTGGAGGACAGGGGTGAGCGCACTCCTACAACAAATGGAGGAGCTGCAAGTTAAAGAGAAGTTTAATTGGTGTTTACTAGTTTGCTCTGATAGATGAGAGAATAAGCAATGTCCCAGGTCTGATTTGTTGGTTTGGTTTTTTTTTCCTGCTTGTTCAGGTGTAAATTAGCAGCAACATTGTTGAATTAGATGTGACAAGAGCACCACACATGGGAGGTGACTCCAGCAAAGCCACTCTCCTGGAGCTTGTCATTTGTCCCTTCTGCACTGAGCCCTGGGGCAACTTGTGCTGCTGCTATGTTTGTATTTGCTTGTGCAGGAGGTTGTGGATAAATGAGGTTGCTCAGAAATTAAGGATTTTACAAGGACAGGTGATCTCCTGCCTCTGGGTCCATCTGCATCAGCTGGGATGAGTGAAGGAAATTTGACTTTATTCTTTATTCCTGCTATTTGAATGAGAAGTTCAGGGATCATGCTGTTTATCTGCTGTGATGTGGCATCTTTTCCCAAATCAATGTCTGTATCTGCTGTACACACTCAAAAATAGCCTTCTGAAGAGCCTGTGTTTATTTTGCTCATTCCTAGACCTAAACTTGCAAGAAAAGGCTGAAGTTTTAGCCACCCAAGGCAGGTTGGTTCATCTGCCTCCTGCCATATGCACACATGTAACAGGGCCTGAAAAGAGACTGTAAAACCCTACTTGTGCAGCTGGCGTGCATCTTTGTTACCAGGGCCACCAGGTACCCCATCTGATAGCTGTCCCACCAAGCAGAGCAAGGACCTCCAAACTGCTCCTGAAGTTTCCTTCTGTTTGCATCCAAGGTGACAAACCCCATCAGGGCTGTGCTACAGGGCCCCAGGTTGAAGGGACACACCACTCATCGTGCTAGGCTGTCAGTGTGCACAGCTCACCTGCAGCCATGGGGGACAGCACAGGGCCCACATGGAAACCACCAGCAGTGGCCAAGGACCAGGGGGTGAGGTCCCCCCTGCAGGCTCCCTTGCTTCAGCTTGCCCCTAATGCCCTGCTTTGTGTTTTCCCAGGCCACCACTGGCCCACACCTGATGAGCCCACCTCCCCGAAGAAGGTGAAGAGCAGCCCCAAGCACCATGACTTGGAGAGCTGGTTCTCACCCCCTTCCCCCGAGTGGGCCGCCGTGAGGGTCATCCCCGAAGAGGAGATGGCTGAGCACAACCTTCTTGCTATCCGAGTCATGGTCACCAGTGATGCAAGCAGGTACTTTAAAATATAAGTAAGCCTATAAAAACACATAAGAGCAGCTTGGTTTTCTCTGGAGCGTGAGGGAAAATATAACAAAATATAGTACTCAGTGTATGTACAACTGGGGAAAAAAACCCGACAAACTGCTCAGAATAACAATTGTTCTTTACTGCAGCCATAAATCCTCCAGACGTATGACTCACTTAGCAGGAAATCTTCAAATATTCACATCCCACACAGGGGCCTGAATCCAAGAGAAAAACATTGCCCTGATCAGCCCAGGTTTTGCTCTTTGTGTACCAAAAAAAATGTTGGTTCAGAGATTAGGGCAGTGGGTGTGTTGTGGCCAAAGGTACATCCTGTGACGTGGCCACCTCCCACCTTGGGCTTCATCCTGCGGCTCTGCACCCCAGGCCTCTCCCAGGCTGTCTGAGGGCCTGCCCACCCCTAAGAAGTCTGAAATTTGATGATCCTTGGGGAGCTGTCAGAGGAAGCCCAATTTCTGTGTACAAATTAAAATATATTGGCTTTCTGGGCAGGATTCTGTGGGAGTTCATTCTGTCTAAAGGTTAGATAGTATCTCCCAAGTAAAACAGTTTCCCTGATGAGGACTAAAAAGGAAAAAGGGGTGGGAAAGGAGGGGGGGGCAGGGGGGAAAGGCAAATCCAAAGCCAGCTGTTGCAAACAGAGCTATTGCTCTGTGCTCACTCGAGTCCTTGGCAACCTTCAAACACCTCTCCATGGTTTTGTGTAGCTTGTGGAGAGCCACACTTTCAGAAATGCAGCTTCTGCTCTTCCTTGCAGCGGTTTTAAATGGTGGTTGCACTCCTCTAAGTGGGCCTGGGTGCTCTTGCTGGGGAAGGGTGCACTGCCATGGGGCTGCTCTCCTGTGGGAGAGGAGAGTTCAGGAAAGGATTTCGTCATGGATTAAGACCCTGCAGGTCCGTGTGCCCGCTGTGCCCCCCCCCATGCGTGGGCACCGGTGCCAGGCAGCTCATCCCCCTGCTCTGGGGGCTCGGCCCCCGCCCCACACAGCCCCTGCAGTGGGGCAGGGGCAAGGACTGGCTCAGTGACACAGCGTTAGGTCCTTGGGAGTAATGACCCCCGCTCAAAAGGGGATCAGAGGAGAAGCTTCATACTATAGTGCTTCAATCCTTGCCAGCCAAGGGAAATAAACATTTTGCTTTTTAAACCAGAAATATATCAATCAATGTTAATGGCAGGTCTTTTTCTTTTGTGTGGCATTCTGCCCAGTCCCAGTGTGGCATCTCCACATCCACGCAGCATCTCAGCTATAAAAGACTTCATAGATTTATATTTTTTTTAATATGTATCATATGCCAGATACAGCTTGAAAGACACCTAAAATGTATGTATTAGTGGTGAAATCTAGCACCACTCTGATTCAGCCTACTGAAAGAGCAATGCACCTGGAGCTGTGTTCCCGCCCTTGCTGGCCCTAGCCTCCCAGGACTGCTGCTTTGATCTGGGTTTAGCAGGGGTTCAGGGCTGCTGGGTGCTACCCCTATGGCATTTATTCTGGCTTTATGCTGTCTGTAGCCTTTCCTTTTAGGTCTTCTCTCTCCTGCCTCTTGGGCTGTGCCTTGAGCTACTACAATGAATCTTTACTTTCTTACAAGGCAGTGCTATATAAACATGAAAGAGCTTTCTCCTGCCATGTCAACAGGACTACTCATGGCGTAAGCTCCTCTTTTTTAAGGTAGAGCTATTAATCATCACAATAAATCTATGAATTAGGTTAGTAGTATTGTTTGCATTAAAAATAGGCTGAGTGGGATGGTGGCACACTTATTTATGGCAGTGGAAACGTGGTCACATCAGAAAGCCTCAAAGTGCCTGTTACCTACAGTCTGGCCTTTAGAGATGAAAGAAACCCCATGATTATTGGAAAAAAAAAAAAGGAGTAGTAATCACTATAAGTGATCATTCTTTGCCCAGAGGCAAGGTCAGAGTGTGTGTGCCATTCACATGTGTTTATGTTACATATTTTTAATTACATTTAAAGAAGGGAATGCCAAAATCTGCCTCTGTGATCAGCTCAGGTGCCTCGTTTCTCTCACTGTTTAATGGGCTCCCAGTGGCTCACGAGGTTTGCTTCCTTATTTCCTACAGGTGCCTTTTGTGTGTTTGAAGGCTGTAGCTCTACTCAGTCTTCTCCGTTCTGGACACCCCTCACAATTTCATACAACTGCTTGCCTAAGCTCTGTTTGCTGCATTAGGGACTGTCCTCACCCCTCTCCTCTGGGCTCCTTCATCCTGTATTGCAGCATGCAGAAGTGGGTGCAGCAGCTTGCTGCGGTCCAAGACCCTCCCCATGGTTCTCTGAGGTGCCTGACACATGATAAGAAATGGTGCTGATGGAATAACAAAAATACCCAAGTTTTGCAATAACAAGATACCTGAGTTTTACGGAGATATCATCTGAGCTGCAGATGCCAGCATGGCATCATCTGTCACCTCAGGGGCAAAATGACTGCTTCATGATTTCCAGCATGGGTTACCCCAAACTGCTGAAGGGTAGGAGACGCTCACACACCTCAGCATTTCCTCACCCTCCTTGGCTTTATATGCTGCCACCAGTGCAGAGGTGTTTGTGCTGCAGGAGGGTGCTGTGCCTCCCCAGACACTCACCAAATGACAGGCAGTTGGCAGCTACAGCTGCTTGGAGTGGGGATCTGGTTCCAGGTTTCAGCTGGGAGATGAGGCAAGGTCCAGTAATAACCATATTGAACTGGCAAGTGAAGCCTGCCTCGTGGTTGGAGTGGGGTGCCCTGGATTCGACCTCCCGCAAGTTCCCTACGACTTGCCTCTTATTTCCAAAGATTTGAGGGGAAAAAGGTGAAAAGCGTAGTGCCCTTGTTCCATGCTTTTAGGTGCGTTACAGCGTTGCAAATGCTATTTCCCTTCCTTCATCTTGATACAGCCTTCAAGGCAGAAGGGCCTGTCCCTGCTAACTGAGCCGTGTGGTGTTTCACCCCAAGTCTCTCTCAAGGCCAGTTTGATTCCAGGTGCTGACCATCGTGGTTGTGGGTGCAAATCCAGGCAGCAGAAGCCTGATGGGAATAGGGATATCTCAGCTGCAAGCGAAATAAGGATGTCAGCTCTGGTTGTGAACATCTGTGTCTGTGCCACCCCCATGGCTGTCAGGGATTGTTTGATGATTTGAGGCTTGTTGCAGTGAAGGGGAACGGATACCTCCATGCCATGCATTTTCTGCATGTGCCACTTTCTTTCCATCTCGTCCTTTTTTCCCCATAGCTCTGAGCTGGAGTCTGATTTTAATGGCGACTCGACAAACTCTGAAGTGAGCGAAGGACAGACACCGCTGCTGGAGCCCCTCACCTGCCCGAGCCCCATCTGGAGGTGGGCATCACTTGCCTTAAGCCCTGTGGTGCCAGAGGAAAGCCCCAAAACATCCAAAGTTGCTGATGGTAAGTGATGTCCTGACCCAGGAATGCTCCAGCAGCCTCTCCTCAGGACTGAAGTCAAGGCTGGGGAGAGAGGTTTTGAAGCAGAAGCTCTTACCTGTGAGGTGGCCAAGGTTGTACTTGTTACCAGTGTCTTTTTTTAAGGGGGATTTCGGCCTTTTGGGTGCTGTATCTGAAACAGAATTTCCATGATGCAGAGTAACCTGGTGTAGTTGTTCTCCGTGCTTTTCTTGCAAGGTTGGGCTGAATGTTTTCCCACTGGAAAAAAGTTTGGACGTTATTAGCAGCCAATGCGGTGTTTGCAGTGTTGCCATAGCAAGGTGACGCTGGGAGGCACTAGAGAGCTCTGCTTCGTTCAACTCCTATTTCTAGAAATAGTTGCCTATAATTTTTGTATCCAGTGAAAGCAACAAGGAGGAAAGGATCTAGCTAGCAGGGAGTGGGGAGAGGTTTAGCAACAGTCTACCTCCAAATGGAAACTCCTTTCTGGGGCTGGAGAAGGGCAGAACTAAAAGATGTTCTAAAACCAGGCAAATTTTTGCAGAAAATAAAAGGCCATTAACATTCATTTCTTCTCATCTCCCACCACCCCCACATCCATATATGCATTTTAATTCAAAGAGAAAAGAGGGGATTTCATACAGCAATTTAAATTTGCTCTTGAATAAGGAAGTCTTTGTTTAGGGCAAAAAAAAAAGGACAGCAGCAAACCCCAGAGCATACCCAGCAGCCTGTGACCCCATGCAGTCAACTAAAGGATTTTATCCTTCTTCCTCCCCAGTTTCATGCTCTCCCCCACTTCCAGCTGCTAAGGTCAGTTCCTCCCCACCATCACCTTTGTCCCTGCCACACCAGCCGGGCTATCAAGGTGTTCATGAGCACCTCTCTTTCAGCTCTGCATCCTCACCCAGCTGCATTACAGTTGCCCCAAGTTCTTACCCCTTCAGTCTGTCGCCACACCTATCTGTCTGTCTGTCTGTCTGTCTCCCGTGCCAGCTTCGCTGAGAAAAGAGCCAGCGCTGGTTTGGGGACGAGTGGTACAGGACACCTGAGCTCTCCCCTGAGCCTCTCCCTCTCCCTCTGTCCAGCCGGCGCCGTGTACGCGCTGCCCCCTCCCGGCCCCGGACAGGGATCGGGGCACCGCGGGGAGCCTGCTTACAAAACTCACTCCCCCTCCGCCTGACGGTTTGGTTGGGTTTTGGGGTTTTTTCCCCCCTTTCTTTTTTCAGCTCTCTATTCTCACTCTCTGGCTTTTGCTGCATTAGCTGACTGTGCGTCTTTTCTATTTCTGTTCAGTATTACAGAGAGCCAACAGTTTTCACTCCACGGCGTTGAATAAGTGTCAGAATTGGAGGAGAAAACTGCAAACAAGTGAGTAAAGCCTGAGAAGGGGTTTTGTCTTCTATCTGTGCTGTCTTACATTTCCTTGTATCTTAGATGTCTTTCTCCTTCTTTACAGTTTCATATGTTTGAGTCACTAGATGAGAAAACTGAGATCTAAAATGCACCAAGTATTTATTTTCCATTTTCTTGTCCTCAGGAGATCAAATGCTCTTTCTGTGTCACTGTTCCCTACATTATCACACCCACCAGCAAGCGATGTCTGCTCTAAATCTCCAGACCAGGAATCGCACCCTTACCCCAGGGCCACGTATTCTGTCCCTAGCCCTGCCTACACCAATTGCTTTTGGTTGAGCGTAATGCTGGGTCTAACATTTTGAATGTTGCTTATTAGAAATGGTCCTGGGGGTGCCTATTTACACCCATCTGCAGGTGTTCTAGCACCTCTTTTTTTGTTGGAAAAAAAAAAAAAACAGGTGATGTTTCTGGGTTACTGAAAGAGAGAGGACCAGCAGCCATCCCAAGAGGTGAGCTGGTGGAAGCAAGAGTTACTAGTTCTTGTCCTCTGGCAGTTTCACTCTGCTCGGGCTGACCCCTCCCTGCCCCCGGGGGCCGCAGAGGAGCGCGGTGGTCTCGGTGGGCGCTGTGCTCAGTTCAGCCCCACGTGCAGTGCAGTCGCTCCTGGCGGCTGGGGCTGGGGCTCGCTGAGCTGCCTCCGGAGCCGCGCTCCCAAAGCAGAACAGCCGTCCTGCGGCACGCCTCTGCCCCCTGGGACAGCGTTGCCCACCTGCCCGGGCACAGCCCCTCTGCGAGTGCGCCCTTGCCTGCCCGTTCTCCCCTGAGGACGTTCGGGTACCTGCTGGGCTGGGTCATACCATTAGGGGAGCTGCGTGAGCTTGCCAGGGTCCCAAACCGTCTCGAAACTTGGTTAGAGTGCAGTTGTGTCTGTTAGGCTGGGGTGTGTAAAACACTAAAAGTACGGCAGCAGAAAGAAGGGATTTGTGCGTGTGACCGGGTGCCACGGTTTCTGGGCATGGAGACAGCAGGAACGGTGGTGACAGCCACTCTTTAACCCTGTCCTCTGCAACAAGGGGGATTTCTACTGCTGCTGAAAGTCCCGGTTGCCTTCAGAGACATTAAGGGCTCTGCTCCCAAAATAAGTAGGATCCCTGTGTTCATTATGGGACAAGTGTTCAAGCAAAGGCTTCTCAGCTTGCTTGGTTGGAATGCACAAGCAAGCTTCAAGATAGTTTGCAAGTACCCACTGTGGGATAAATGTTTATGTCTCAAAAGCAGAGACAAACTGCTCTCCTTCCTGGCACTGGGCTTGCCTCCGAGTCCTGTGCCTCCAGGTATGCATGAGTACTGTCACTGTTGACCTCGATGTCCCTTGGAGGCCCCTGATGCCACATTTCTGGGATCACTCGGTTAATGTCAGTAGAAGATGCACAGGGCTATTTCACGGTCCTGAGAGGATGCTCCCACCAAGCTCGACTTCAGCAAACCATGCCCTGTGATGGGCTGTCCCCAGAGAGGTAGCTGTGGCAGATGGATGGGCAGGCGGGCCGTGACGGGGCTGTATTTCTGGGGGTGCACTCACTGCACCTCTGAGGTGTGGGGACTTGCCATGCTCCGAGAGGCTTCTCTGGAGCTGCCGCACAGGATGCCCGTTCTGGAGGAAGGCTGTCCCGTGCCCGGGGTGGGGAGACAGAACACAGGACTCTAAAATAGTCTTGTTGCCATCTGTGTCAGCCTCAGGGCTGTCTCTCAGCACTGTACAGCATTTGAGGATTGGCTTATAATCAAGTATTGACTTCATCAAAGCCTGGGATTTAAAATCCTGCCTTGATTTTGAAAAACTTTGATTTTCTAAAAAATCAAACAAAAATTGTGCTTATTCCAGGTTTGAGGGGGGAAAAAAAGACTGAGAAAGAGAAGGGGGTGGGGGTGTTGCTCTTAATTTCAACTCATTTTCAGCTTGCTCTCACCAAGTGCTTAATCATTTGCCAATTAATTTTCCCATCATTTTATTAAAATCTTGTGTGTGCTCCCGAAAGGCTCTAGAGGGAGCTAAAAGCCTTTGAGAGGGAAGCAATGGGCTACATGGATTTGTCCCAACCTCAAATACGCTGTTAAAACGAGGTGTAAAGTACACTCAGTGTATGCTGGGAACAGAATAAAGACGGGTTTTACTCTCTGGAGGAACACTGTAAATCTTAGTTTCTGTATTTAATCCACTTAATATTTGGTTAAAAGAATTCATATGATCATCCGTCACGTGAAAGAAAAGTCTGTTTCCTTCTCGGACTCATTTCCCAAAACACACATGTTCCATAACAGCACGGGGCATGTGGCCAAGGAAGGGAAATCAGTGTCACAGTGGTATTGGCTGAAAGGCTCGGAGCAGGACATTACCTTTCAAAATCTTTAATCCCCATCGCACAGCCACAGGGAACACTGCACTCTTAACTGATCTTGGTCATTTGGAGTAGCTTTTTTTTTTTAATCCTAATTCTGGATTCTCATGTTTTCCCATGCTCAATTCACTTTATGGAATAGAAAGGCCCTGGGTTGCTAGTCCCTGCAGGAGTTCCTTAATGCATTCCAGTGCATTGTTTCCCTCCGTTCGTGACCGAATGTGAGAAATTGCATCCAGATTGCAAATGAATAGGTGAGACACCGAGAGGAAGGGAAAGTTGGCCTCTCTTCCTGCCTTGCCATTTCTGAAGTCCATGTGCAGGAGCACTAGTGTGTTGCTTTTGTCCTTACACAGCTTTTAATCCCTATGTAGAAAAAAACCCAAAGTTTGCTTTGGGAAGCTGTCTGAGTTTCAGAACTAATAATTTGGTTTGGAAGTTAATAATTTGACTATAAATATACTTATCCTGTTATAGCTTGATGTGGTAAAATCTGGGCTCAGGGCTAATTTTCTTCTGTCCAAAGATTGATTATTATGTAAAATTCCCACAGACACAAATATTAGAGAGCTCTCCTGACTCCCTTCTTATGCAAGTTACCTCCCTACTTTTTCTTCCAGCAGGTCTGTCTGTCTCTTCTAGTTTTGGTCAAGGCTTTTAGCAATTAGCTACCTTGCCTGATTCTAGCACGCTATACCTTTTGGCCTGGTTTGGGAGACCATACAATTATTTCTGTCCTTTCCTCACTGCCTGCAGGTAGCTGCAGGTCTGATTTCAT